>NW_027649866.1:0-292500 GCF_965287045.1 Carcharhinus amblyrhynchos
GACAGGGACCGAGAGAGACACAGGGACCGAGAGAGAGAGACACAGGGACCGAGAGAGACACAGGGACAAAGAGAGAGAGACACAGGGACCGAGAGAGACACAGGGACCGAGAGAGACACTGGGACCGAGAGAGACACAGGGACCGAGAGAGAGACACGGGGACCGAGATAGAGACACAGCGACCGAGAGAGAGAGACAGGGACCGAGAGAGACACAGGGCCGAGAGAGAGACAGGGATCGAGAGAGAGACACAGGGACCGAGAGAGACACAGGGACCGTGAGAGAGACACAGGGACCGAGAGAGACACAGGAACCGAGAGAGAGACACAGGGACCGAGAGAGATATAGGGACCGAGAGAGAGACACAGGGACCGAGAGAGCCACAGGGACCGTGAGAGAGACACAGGGACCGAGAGAGACACAGGGACCGAGAGAGACTGAGGGACCGAGAGAGTGACACAGGGACGGAGAGAGAGACACAGGGACCGAAAGAGAGACATAGGGATGAGAGAGAGACACAGGGACCGAAAGAGAGACACAGGGACGGAGAGAGAGACACAGGGACCGAGAGAGAGACACAGGGACGGAGAGAGAGACACAGGGACCGAAAGAGAGACACAGGGACGGAGAGAGAGACACAGGGACCGAAAGAGAGACACAGGGACGGAGAGAGAGACACAGGGACCGAGAGAGACACAGGGACCGAGAGAGAGAGTCACAGGGAACAAGGAGACACAGGGACCGAGACAGAGAGACACAAGGACCGAGAGAGACGCAGGGACCGAGAGAGAGACACAGGGACCGAGAGAGACAGAGGGACCGAGAGAGAGACAGAGGGACCGAGAGAGAGACACAGGGACCGAGAGAGACACAGGGACCGAGAGAGAGACACAGGGACCGAGAGAGACACAGGGACAAAGAGAGAGACACAGGGACCGAGAGAGACACTGGGACCGAGAGAGACACAGGGACCGAGAGAGAGAGACACAGGGACCGAGAGAGACGCAGGGACCGAGAGAAAGACACAGGGACCGAGAGAGAGACACAGGGACCGAGAGAGACACAGGGACAAAGAGAGAGAGACACAGGGACCGAGAGAGACACAGGGACCGAGAGAGAGACACGGGGACCGAGATAGAGACACAGCGACCGAGAGAGAGAGACAGGGACCGAGAGAGACACAGGGCCGAGAGAGACACAGGGATCGAGAGAGAGACACAGGGACCGATAGAGATATAGGGACCGAGAGAGAGAGACAGGGACCGAGAGAGCCACAGGGACCGAGAGAGAGACACAGGGACCGAGAGAGACACAGGGACCGAGTGAGACTGAGGGACCGAGAGAGAGACACAGGGACGGAGAGAGAGACACAGGGACCGAAAGAGAGACACAGGGACGGAGAGAGAGACACAGGGACCGAAAGAGAGACACAGGGACGGAGAGAGAGACACAGGGACCGAGAGAGAGACACAGGGACGGAGAGAGAGACAAGGGACCGAAAGAGAGACACAGGGACGGAGAGAGAGACACAGGGACCGAAAGAGAGACACAGGGACGGAGAGAGAGACACAGGGACCGAGAGAGACACAGGGACCGAGTGAGACACAGGGACCGAGAGAGCCACAGGTACCGAGAGAGAGACACAGGCACCGAGAGAGACACAGTGACCGAGAGAGACACAGGGACCGAGAGAGACACAGGGACAGAGAGAGAGACACAGGGACCGAGAGAGAGACACAGGGACTGTGAGAGGGACACAGGGACCGAGAGAGACACAGGGACCGAGAGAGACACAGTCACCGAGATAGACACAGGGACCGAGAGAGAGACACAGGGACCGAGAGAGAGACACAGGGACCGAGAGAGACACAGGGACCGAGTGAGAGACACAGTCACCGAGATAGACACAGGGACCGAGAGAGAGACACAGGGACCGAGAGAGAGACACAGGGACCGAGAGAGACACAGGGACCGAGAGAGACACAGGGACCGAGAGAGAGACACAGGGACCGAGAGAGACACAGGGACCGAGAGAGAGACACAGGGACCGAGAGAGAGACAGGGACCGAGAGAGAGAGACACAGGGACCGAGAGAGACACAGGGACCGAGAGAGACACAGGGACCGAGAGAGACACAGGGACCGAGAGAGAGACAGGGACCGAGAGAAAGACACAGGGACCGAGAGAGAGACACAGGGACCGAGAGAGACACAGGGACAAAGAGAGAGAGACACAGGGACCGAGAGAGACACAGGGACCGAGAGAGACACAGGGACAAAGAGAGAGAGACACAGGGACCGAGAGAGAGACACGGGGACCGAGATAGAGACACAGCGACGGAGAGAGAGACACAGGGACCGAAAGAGAGAGAAAGGGACGGAGAGAGAGACACAGGGACCGAAAGAGAGACACAGGGACGGGGAGAGAGACACCGGGACCGAGAGAGAGACACAGGGACGGAGAGAGAGACACAGGGACCGAAAGAGAGACACAGGGACGGAGAGAGAGACACAGGGACCGAAAGAGAGACACAGGGACGGAGAGAGAGACACAGGGACCGAGAGAGACACAGGGACCGAGTGAGACACAGGGACAGAGAGAGAGACACAGGGACCGAGAGAGACACAGTGACCGAGAGAGACACAGGGACCGAGAGAGACACAGGGACAGAGAGAGAGACACAGGGACCGAGAGAGTGACACAGGGACCGAAAGAGAGACACAGGGACCGAGAGAGACAACGGGACCGAGAGAGACACAGGGTCCATGTGAGATATACAGGGACCGAGAGAGACACAGGGACCGAGAGAGAGACACAGGGACCGAGAGAGACACAGGGACCGAGAGAGAGACTCAGGGACCGAGAGAGACAAAGGGACCGAGGGAGACACAGGGAGCGAGTGAGTCACAGGGACCGAGAGAAACACAGGGACCGAGAGTGAGACACAGGGACCGAGAGAGACACAGGGACCGAGAGAGAGACAGGGACCGAGAGAGAGACACAGGTACATCGAGAGAGACACAGGGACCGAGAGAGACACAGGGTCCGAGAGAGAGAGACACAGGGAACAAGGAGACACAGGGACCGAGACAGAGAGAGACACAAGGACCGAGAGAGACGCAGGGACCGAGAGAGAGACACAGGGACTGAGAGAGACAGAGGGACCGAGAGAGAGACAGAGGGACCGAGAGAGAGACACAGGGACGGAGAGAGAGACACAGGGACCGAAAGAGAGACACAGGGATGGAGAGAGAGACACAGGGACCGAAAGAGAGACACACGGACGGAGAGAGAGACACAGGGACCGAGAGAGACACAGGGACCGAGTGAGACACAGGGACCGAGAGAGCCACAGGTACCGAGAGAGAGACACAGGGACCGAGAGAGACACAGTGACCGAGAGAGACACAGGGACCGAGAGAGACACAGGGACAGAGAGAGAGACACAGGGACCGAGAGAAAGACACAGGGACCGAAAGAGAGACACAGGGACCGAGAGAGACAACGGGACCGAGACAGACACAGGGTCCATGTGAGATATACAGGGACCGAGAGAGACACAGGGACCGAGAGAGAGACACAGGGACCGAGAGAGACACAGGGACCGAGAGAGACACAAGGACCGAGAAAGAGAGACAAAGGGACCCAGAGAGACACAGGGAGCGAGACAGAGAGACACAGGGACCAAGAGAGACGCAGGGACCGAGGGAGAGACACAGGGACCGAGAGAGTGACAGAGGGACCGAGAGAGAGACAGAGGGACCGAGAGAGAGACAGAGGGACCGAGAGAGAGACACAGGGACCGAGAGAGAGACACAGGGACCGAGAGAGACACAGGGACCAAGAGAGAGAGACACAGGGACCGAGAGAGACACAGGGACCGAGAGAGACACAGGGACCGAGAGAGACACAGGGATCGAGAGAGAGACACAGCGACCGAGAGAGAGAGACAGGGACCGAGAGAGACACAGGGACGGAGAGAGAGACACAGGGACCGAAAGAGAGACACAGGGACGGAGAGAGAGACACAGGGACCGAGAGGGAGACACAGGGACCGAAAGAGAGACACAGGGACGGAGAGAGAGACACAGGGACCGAAAGAGAGACACAGGGACGGAGAGAGAGACACAGGGACCGAAAGAGAGACACGGGGACGGAGAGAGAGACACAGGGACCGAAAGAGAGACACAGGGACGGAGAGAGAGACACAGGGACCGAGCGAGACACAGGGACCGAGTGAGACACAGGGACCGAGAGAGACACAGTGACCGAGAGAGAGACACAGGGACCGAGAGAGAGACACAGGGACCGAGAGAGAGACACAGGGACCGAGAGAGACACAGGGACAAAGAGAGAGAGACACAGGGACCGAGAGAGACACAGGGACCGAGAGAGAGACAGGGACCGAGAGAGAGACAGGGACCGAGAGAGAGACACAGGTACATCGAGAGAGACACAGGGACCGAGAGAGACACAGGGAACAAGGAGACACAGGGACCAAGACAGAGTGGCACAGGGACCGAGAGAGACGCAGGGACCGAGAGAGAGACACAGGGACCGAGAGAGAGACACAGGGACCGAGAGAGAGACAGAGGGACCGAGAGAGAGACAGAGGGACCGAGAGAGAGACACAGGGACCGAGAGAGACACAGGGACTGAGAGAGAGACACAGGGACCGAGAGAGAGACACAGGGACCGAGAGAGACACAGGGACAAAGAGAGAGAGACACAGGGACCGAGAGAGACACAGGGACCGAGAGAGACACAGGGACCGAGAGAGACACAGGGACCGAGAGAGAGACACAGGGACCGAGAGAGACACAGTGACCGAGAGAGACACAGGGACCGAGAGAGACACAGGGTCCGAGAGAGACACAGATACCGAGTGAGACACAGGGACCGAGAGAGACACAGGGACCGAAAGAGAGACAGGGACCAAGAGAGACACTGGGACCGAGAGAGACACAGGGACCGAGAGAGACACAGGGACCGAGTGAGAGACAGGGAACGAGAGAGTGACAGGGACCGAGAGAGACAGGGGCCGAGAGCGACACAGGGACCGATAGAGACACAGCGACCGAGAGAGAGAGACAGGGACCGAGAGAGACACAGGGACCGAGAGAGAGACACAGGGACCGAGACAGAGACACAGGGACCGAGAGAGAGACACAGGGACCGAGAGAGACACAGGGACCGAGTGAGAGACAGGGACCGAGACAGAGACATGGACCGAGAGAGAGACACAGTGACCGAGAGAGAGACAGGGACCGAGAGAGAGACACAGGTACCGAGCGAGAGACAGGGACCGAGTGAGAGACACAGGCACCGACAGAGAGACCCAGGGACCGAGTGAGAGACAGGGAACGAGAGAGAGACACAGGGACCGAGAGAGACACAGGGACCGAGAGAGAGACACAGAGACTGTGAGAGGGACACAGGGTCCGAGAGACAGACACAGGGACCGAGTGAGAGACAAAGTCACCGAGATAGACACAGGGACCGAGAGAGAGACACAGGGACCGAGAGAGAGACACAGGGACCGAGAGAGACACAGGGACCGAGAGAGAGACACAGGGACCGAGACAGAGACACAGGGACCGAGAGAGAGACACAGGGACCGAGAGAGACACAGGGACCGAGTGAGAGACAGGGACCGAGACAGAGACAGGGACCGAGAGAGAGACACAGTGACCCGAGAGAGAGACAGGGACCGAGAGAGAGACACAGGTACCGAGCGAGAGACAGGGACCGAGTGAGAGACACAGGCACCGACAGAGAGACACAGGGACCGAGTGAGAGACAGGGAACGAGAGAGAGACACAGGGACCGAGAGAGACACAGGGACCGAGTGAGACACAGGGACCGAGAGAGGGACACAAGGTCCGAGAGAGAGACACGGGGACTGAGAGAGAGACACAGGGACCGAGAGAGAGACACAGGGACCGAGTGAGACACAGGGACCGAGAGAGACACAGGGACCGAGAGAGACACAGGGTCCGAGTGAGACACAGGGACCGAGAGAGAGGCACAGGGACCGAGAGAGACACATGGTCCGAGTGAGACACAGGGACCGAGAGAGGGACACAAGGTCCGAGAGAGAGACACGGGACTGAGAGAGAGACACAGGGACCGAGAGAGAGGCACAGGGACCGAGAGAGACACAGGGACCGAGAGAGACACAGGGACCGAGAGTGAGACACAGGGACCGAGAGAGACACATGGAGCGAGTGAGAGACAGGGACCGAGAGTGAGACAGGGACCGAGAGAGAGACACAGAGACCGAGAGAGACACAGGGACCGTGAGAGAGACACAGAGACCGAGAGAGACACAGGGACCGAGAGAGAGACACCGGGACCGAGAGAGACATAGGGACCGAGAGAGGCACAGGGACCGAGAGTGAGACACAGGGACCGAGAGAGACAAAGGGATCGAGAGAGACACAGGGACCGAGAGAGACACAGGGACCGAGTGAGACACAGTGACCGAGAGAGACACAGGGACCGAGAGAGACACAGGGACCGAGACTGAGACACAGGGACCGAGAGAGACACAGGGACCGAGAGAGAGACACAGGGACCGAGAGAGAGACAGGGACCGAGAGTGAGACACAGGGACCGAGAGAGACATAGGGACCGAGAGAGGCACAGGGACCGAGAGTGAGACACAGGGACCGAGAGAGACAAAGGGATCGAGAGAGACAAAGGGACCGAGAGAGAGACTCAGGGACCGAGAGAGAGACACAGGGACCGAGTGAGAGACACAGGGATCGAGAGAGACACAGAGACCGAGAGAGACACAGGGACCGAGAGAGACGCAGGGACCGAGAGAGACACAGGGACCGAGAGAGAGTCACAGGGACCGAGAGAGAGACACAGCGACCGAGAGAGACACAGGGACCGAGAGAGACACAGGGACCGAGAGAGACACAGGGACCGAGAGAGAGACACAGGGACCGAGTGAGAGACGCAGGGACCGAGAGAGACACAGGGACCGAGAGAGACACAGGGACCGAGAGAGACACAGGGACCGAGAGAGACACAGGGACTGAGAGTGAGACACAGGGACCGAGAGAGACACAGGGACCTAGAGACAGACACAGGGACCGAGAGTGAGACAGGGACCGAGAGTGAGACAGGGACCGGAGAGACACAGGGACCGAGAGAGAGACACAGGGACCGAGAGAGACGCTGGGACTGAGATTGAGACACAGGGACCGAGAGAGACACAGGGACCGAGGGAGACACAGGGACCGAGAGAGAGACACAGGGACCGAGAGAGAGACAGGGACCGAGAGTGAGACAGGGACTGAGAGTGAGACAGGGACTGAGAGTGAGACAGGGACCGAGAGAGACACAGGGACCGAGAGAGAGACACAGGGACCGAGAGAGACACAGGGACCGAGAGAGACACAGGGACCGAGAGAGAGACACAGGGACCGAGAGAGACGCTGGGACTGAGAGAGAGACACAGGGACCGAGAGAGAGACAGGGACCGAGAGTGAGACAGGGACTGAGAGTGAGACAGGGACCGAGAGAGACACAGGGACCGAGAGAGACACAGGGACCGAGAGAGAGACACAGGGACCGAGAGAGACACAGGGACCAAGAGAGACACAGGGACCGAGAGAGAGACACAGGGACCGAGAGAGACGCTGGGACTGAGAGAGAGACACAGGGACCGAGTGAGACACAGTGACCGAGAGAGACACAGGGACCGAGAGAGACACAGGGACCGAGAGTGAGACACAGGGACCGAGAGAGACACAGGGACCGAGAGAGAGACACAGGGACCGAGAGAGAGACAGGGACCGAGAGTGAGACACAGGGACCGAGAGAGACATAGGGACCGAGAGAGGCACAGGGACCGAGAGTGAGACACAGGGACCGAGAGAGACAAAGGGATCGAGAGAGACAAAGGGACCGAGAGAGAGACTCAGGGACCGAGAGAGAGACACAGGGACCATTGCGGAGACAATCCTGGTTAGGAGTGAAAGTAATAGGGTAATTGTTATGGGGGACTTTAACTTTACGAATATTGATTGGAGTTGCTATAGTTCTAGCTCGCTAGAGGGGTCAGTGTTTGTACAAAGCGTGCAGGAAGGTTTTTTGTCTCAGTATGTAGACAGGCCAACTAGAGGTGAGGCTATATTGGATTTGGTGCTGGGAAATGAGCCAGACCAGGTGCTAGACTTGGAAGTTGGTGTGCATTTTGGTGATAGTGACCACAATTCGGTTACGTTCACCTTAGTGATGGGAAGAGATAGGCGTGAACCTCGGGTCAGCAATTTTAGCTGGGGTAAGGGCGATTATGAGGCTATCAGGAGTGAATTAGGAAGCATGGATTGGATTAGGGGATTACAGGGACTGGGAACATCTGAAATGTGGAATTTTTTCAAGGAGCAGCTACTGCGAGTCCTTGATAGGTATGTCCCTGTCAGGCATGGTGGATTTGGTAGATCTAGGGAACCGTGGTGCACTAAAAGAGTTGAGTCGATGGTTAAAAAGAAAAAGGAGGCTTATGTTCGGATGAGATTGGAGGGCTCAGATAGTGCACTAGAAAGCTTTAGATTGGCTAGGAGGGAGTTGAAGAGTGAGTTGAGAAGGGCTAAAAGAGGACATGAGAAGACTTTGGCTGATAGGATTAAGGAGAATCCTAAGGCGTTCTATAAGTATGTCAAGAACAGAAGGTTGGTCAGGGCAAGATTAGGGCCAGTTACAGACAGCAGGGGGAAGTTGTGTGTGGAACCGGAGGAGATTGGAGAAGTATTGAACCAATATTTCTCTTCGGTGTTCACGCAGGGGGACATGAATATAGCTGAGGAGGACATTGGGTTGCAGGGGTGTAAAATAGACAGTATTACGGTTGATAAAGAGGATGTGCTGGAAATTCTTGAGGGGCTGAAAATAGATAAGTCCCCCTGGTCCGGATGGGATCTACCCTAGGATTCTCTGGGAGGCTAGAGAGGTGATTGCAGAGCCTCTGGCTCAGATCTTCAGGTCGTCATTGGTCTCTGGTGTAGTCCCGGAGGATTGGAGGATAGCGAATGTTGTCCCATTGTTTAAGAAGGGGAACAGAGACTTTGCCGGGAATTATAGACCGGTGAGTCTTACTTCTGTTGTGGGCAAGGTCTTAGAAAAAATTATTAGGGATAGGATTTATAGTTATTTGGAGTGTAATGAATTGATTAGAAATAGTCAGCATGGTTTTGTAGCAGGTAGGTCGTGCCTTACTAACCTTATTGAGTTTTTTGAGAAGGTGACCAAAGAGGTGGATGGGGGTAAGGCAGTTGACGTGGTATACATGGATTTTAGTAAGGCGTTCGATAAGGTTCACCATGGTAGGCTTCTGCAGAAAATGCAGATGTATGGGATTGTGGGTAATCTAGGAAGTTGGATCAGGAATTGGCTATCAGATAGGAGACAGAGGGTGGTGGTGGATGGTAAATATTCATCATGGAGTGCAGTTACGAGTGGTGTGCCTCAGGGATCTGTTTTGGGGCCACTGTTGTTTGTAATTTTTATTAATGATCTGGATGAGGGTATAGTTGGGTGGATTAGTAAATTTGCTGATGACACCAAAGTTGGAGGTGTGGTAGATTGTGAGGAAGGGTGTCATAGTCTGCAGGGAGACTTAGATAGGTTGCAGAGCTGGGCCGAGAGGTGGCGGATGGAATTTAATGCGGAGAAGTGTGAGGTAATTCACTTTGGTAGGAGCAACAGATGTGTCGAGTATAGGGCTAACGGGAGGACTTTGAATAGTGTGGATGAACAGAGGGATCTAGGTGTGTGTGTACATAGATCCCTGAAAGTTGGGAATCAAGTAGATAAGGTTGTCAAGAAGGCGTACGGTGTCTTGGCGTTTATTGGTAGGGGGATTGAATTTAGGAGTCGCAGTGTAATGTTGCAACTGTACACAACTCTGGTGCGGCCGCACTTGGAGTACTGTGTGCAGTTCTGGTCCCCGCATTACAAGAAGGATGTGGAGGCGTTGGAGAGGGTGCAGAGGAGGTTTACTAGGATGTTGCCTGGTATGGTGGGGAGGTCCTATGAGGAGAGACTGAGGGATCTAGGGTTGTTTTCGTTGGGAAGAAGGCGGCTAAGAGGGGATCTTATTGAAACATATAAGATGATTAGAGGTTTAGATAGGGTGGATAGTGATAGCCTTTTTCCTCGGATGGAGAAAGCTAGCACGAGGGGGCATGACTTTAAATTAAGGGGGGGTAGCTACAGGACGGATGTCAGGGGTAGGTTCTTTACCCAGCGGGTGGTGAGGGATTGGAATGCCCTGCCTGCTGCAGTTGTAGATGCGTCTAGTTTGGGGGCGTTTAAGAGATCTCTGGATAGGTTTATGGACGAAAAGGGATTGGTATAGGCTAGTGGGTCATTGTTTTTGTAACTGGTCGGCGCAACATCGTGGGCCGAAGGGCCTGTTCTGCGCTGTAATGTTCTATGTTCTATGTTCTATGAGTGAGAGACACAGGGAACGAGAGAGACACAGAGACCGAGAGAGACACAGGGACCGAGAGAGACACAGGGACCGAGAGAGACACAGGGACCGAGAGAGAGTCACAGGGACCGAGAGAGAGACACAGCGACCGAGAGAGACACAGGGACCGAGAGAGACACAGGGACCGTGAGAGACAGGGACCGAGAGAGAGACACAGGGACCGAGAGAGACATAGGGACCGAGAGAGAGACACAGGGACCGAGTGAGACAGGGACCGAAAGAGACACAGGGACCGAGAGAGAGACAGGGACCGAGTGAGACACAGGGACCGAGTGAGACACAGGGACCGAGAGAGAGACACAGGGACCGAGTGAGAGACACAGGGACCAAGAGAGACACAGGGACCGAGAGAGACACATGGACCGAGAGAGACACAGGGACCGAGAGAGACACAGGGACCGAGAGAGACACAGGGACCGAGTGAGACACAGGGACCGTGAGAGACAGGGACCGAGAGAGAGACACAGGGACCGAGTGAGACAGGGACCGAAAGAGACACAGGGACCGAGAGAGAGACAGGGACCGAGTGAGACACAGGGACCGAGTGAGACACAGGGACCGAGAGAGACACAGGGACCGAGAGAGACACAGGGACCGAGTGAGACACAGGGACCGAGAGAGGGACACAAGGTCCGAGAGAGAGACACGGGGACTGAGAGAGAGACACAGGGACCGAGAGAGAGACACAGGGACCGAGTGAGACACAGGGACCGAGAGAGACACAGGGACCGAGAGAGACACAGGGTCCGAGTGAGACACAGGGACCGAGAGAGAGGCACAGGGACCGAGAGAGACACATGGTCCGAGTGAGACACAGGGACCGAGAGAGAGGCACAGGGACCGAGAGAGACACAGGGACCGAGAGAGACACAGGGACCGAGAGTGAGACACAGGGACCGAGAGAGACAGATGGAGCGAGTGAGAGACAGGGACCGAGAGTGAGACAGGGACCGAGAGAGAGACACAGAGACCGAGAGAGACACAGGGACCGTGAGAGAGACACAGAGACCGAGAGAGACACAGGGACCGAGAGAGAGACACCGGGACCGAGAGAGACACAGGGACCGAGAGAGACACAGGGACCGAGAGTGAGACACAGGGAGCGAGAGAGACCCAGGGACCGAGAGAGAGACACAGGGACCGAGAGTGAGGCAGGGACCGAGAGAGACACAGGGACCGAGAGAGAGACACAGGGACCGAGAGAGAGACACAGGGACCTAGAGAGAGACAGTGACCGAGAGTGAGACAGGGACCGAGAGTGAGACAGGGACCGAGAGAGACACAGGGACCGAGTGAGACACAGGGACCGTGAGAGACAGGGACCGAGAGAGAGACACAGGGACCGAGAGAGACATAGGGACCGAGAGAGAGACACAGGGACCGAGTGAGACAGGGACCGAAAGAGACACAGGGACCGAGAGAGAGACAGGGACCGAGTGAGACACAGGGACCGAGTGAGACACAGGGACCGAGAGAGAGACAGGGACCGAGAGAGAGACAGGGACCGAGAGAGACACAGGGACCGAGAGAGACACAGGGACCGAGAGAGACACAGGGACCGAGTGAGACACAGGGACCGAGAGAGACACAGGGACCGAGAGAGAGACATGGACCGAGAGAGACACAGGGACCGAGAGAGACACAGGGACCGAGAGAGACACAGGGACCGAGTGAGACACAGGGACCGAGTGAGACACAGGGACCGTGAGAGACAGGGACCGAGAGAGAGACACAGGGACCGAGAGAGACATAGGGACCGAGAGAGAGACACAGGGACCGAGTGAGACAGGGACCGAAAGAGACACAGGGACCGAGAGAGAGACAGGGACCGAGTGAGACACAGGGACCGAGTGAGACACAGGGACCGAGAGAGACACAGGGACCGAGAGAGACACAGGGACCGAGTGAGACACAGGGACCGAGAGAGGGACACAAGGTCCGAGAGAGAGACACGGGGACTGAGAGAGAGACACAGGGACCGAGAGAGAGACACAGGGACCGAGTGAGACACAGGGACCGAGAGAGACACAGGGACCGAGAGAGACACAGGGACCGAGAGAGACACAGGGTCCGAGTGAGACACAGGGACCGAGAGAGAGGCACAGGGACCGAGAGAGACACATGGTCCGAGTGAGACACAGGGACCGAGAGAGAGGCACAGGGACCGAGAGAGACACAGGGACCGAGAGAGACACAGGGACCGAGAGTGAGACACAGGGACCGAGAGAGACACATGGAGCGAGTGAGAGACAGGGACCGAGAGTGAGACAGGGACCGAGAGAGAGACACAGAGACCGAGAGAGACACAGGGACCGTGAGAGAGACACAGAGACCGAGAGAGACACAGGGACCGAGAGAGAGACACCGGGACCGAGAGAGACACAGGGACCGAGAGAGACACAGGGACCGAGAGTGAGACACAGGGAGCGAGAGAGACCCAGGGACCGAGAGAGAGACACAGGGACCGAGAGTGAGGCAGGGACCGAGTTAGACACAGGGACCGAGAGAGAGACACAGGGACCGAGAGAGAGACACAGGGACCGAGAGAGAGACACAGGGACCTAGAGAGAGACAGTGACCGAGAGTGAGACAGGGACCGAGAGTGAGACAGGGACCGAGAGAGACACAGGGACCGAGAGAGACACAGGGAACGAGAGAGAGACACAGGGACCGAGAGAGAGACACAGGGACCGAGAGAGACTCTGGGACGGAGAGAGAGATACAGGGACCGAGAGAGACACAGGGAACGAGAGAGACACAGGGACAGAAAGAGTAACACAGGGACCGAGTGAGACACAGGAACCGAGAGAGAGACACAGCGAGCGAGAGAGACACAGGGACCGAGATAGACACAGGGACCGAGAGAGACACTGGGACCGAGAGAGACACTGGGTCAGAGAGAGACACAGGGACCGAGTGAGAGACACAGGGACCTAGTGAGACACAGGGACCGAGAGAGACACAGGGACCAAGAGAGACACAGCGACCGAGTGAGACACAGGGACCGAGCGAGACACAGGGACCGAGAGAGACACAGGGACTGAGAGTGAGACACAGGGACCGAGAGAGACACAGGGACCTAGAGACAGACACAGGGACCGAGAGTGAGACAGGGACCGAGAGTGAGACAGGGACCGGAGAGACACAGGGACCGAGAGAGAGACACAGGGACCGAGAGAGACGCTGGGACTGAGATTGAGACACAGGGACCGAGAGAGACACAGGGACCGAGGGAGACACAGGGACCGAGAGAGAGACACAGGGGCCGAGAGAGAGACAGGGACCGAGAGTGAGACAGGGACTGAGAGTGAGACAGGGACCGAGAGAGACACAGGGACCGACAGAGACACAGGGACCGAGAGAGAGACACAGGGACCGAGAGAGACACAGGGACCGAGAGAGACACAGGGACCGAGAGAGAGACACAGGGACCGAGAGAGACGCTGGGACTGAGAGAGAGACACAGGGACCGAGAGAGAGACAGGGACCGAGAGTGAGACAGGGACTGAGAGTGAGACAGGGACCGAGAGAGACACAGGGACCGAGAGAGACACAGGGACCGAGAGAGAGACACAGGGACCGAGAGAGACACAGGGACCAAGAGAGACACAGGGACCGAGAGAGAGACACAGGGACCGAGAGAGACGCTGGGACTGAGAGAGAGACACAGGGACCGAGTGAGACACAGTGACCGAGAGAGACACAGGGACCGAGAGAGACACAGGGACCGAGAGTGAGACACAGGGACCGAGAGAGACACAGGGACCGAGAGAGAGACACAGGGACCGAGAGAGAGACAGGGACCGAGAGTGAGACACAGGGACCGAGAGAGACATAGGGACCGAGAGAGGCACAGGGACCGAGAGTGAGACACAGGGACCGAGAGAGACAAAGGGATCGAGAGAGACAAAGGGACCGAGAGAGAGACTCAGGGACCGAGAGAGAGACACAGGGACCGAGTGAGAGACACAGGGATCGAGAGAGACACAGAGACCGAGAGAGACACAGGGACCGAGAGAGACGCAGGGACCGAGAGAGACACAGGGACCGAGAGAGAGTCACAGGGACCGAGAGAGAGACACAGCGACCGAGAGAGACACAGGGACCGAGAGAGACACAGGGACCGAGAGAGACACAGGGACCGAGTGAGACACAGGGACCGAGAGAGAGACACAGGGACCGAGTGAGAGACGCAGGGACCGAGAGAGACACAGGGACCGAGAGAGACACAGGGACCGAGAGAGACACAGGGACCGAGAGAGACACAGGGACTGAGAGTGAGACACAGGGACCGAGAGAGACACAGGGACCGAGAGAGACACAGGGACCGAGAGAGACACAGGGACCGAGAGTGAGACAGGGACCGGAGAGACACAGGGACCGAGAGAGAGACACAGGGACCGAGAGAGACGCTGGGACAGAGATTGAGACACAGGGACCGAGAGAGACACAGGGACCGAGGGAGACACAGGGACCGAGAGAGAGACACAGGGACCGAGAGAGAGACAGGGACCGAGAGTGAGACAGGGACTGAGAGTGAGACAGGGACCGAGAGAGACACAGGGACCGAGAGAGACACAGGGACCGAGAGAGAGACACAGGGACCGAGAGAGACACAGGGACCGAGAGAGACACAGGGACCGAGAGAGAGACACAGGGACCGAGAGAGACGCTGGGACTGAGAGAGAGACACAGGGACCGAGAGAGAGACAGGGACCGAGAGTGAGACAGGGACTGAGAGTGAGACAGGGACCGAGAGAGACACAGGGACCGAGAGAGACACAGGGACCGAGAGAGAGACACAGGGACCGAGAGAGACACAGGGACCAAGAGAGACACAGGGACCGAGAGAGAGACACAGGGACCGAGAGAGACGCTGGGACTGAGAGAGAGACACAGGGACCGAGTGAGACACAGTGACCGAGAGAGACACAGGGACCGAGAGAGACACAGGGACCGAGAGTGAGACACAGGGACCGAGAGAGACACAGGGACCGAGAGAGAGACACAGGGACCGAGAGAGAGACAGGGACCAAGAGTGAGACACAGGGACCGAGAGAGACATAGGGACCGAGAGAGGCACAGAGACCGAGAGTGAGACACAGGGACCGAGAGAGACAAAGGGATCGAGAGAGACAAAGGGACCGAGAGAGAGACTCAGGGACCGAGAGAGAGACACAGGGACCGAGTGAGAGACACAGGGATCGAGAGAGACACAGAGACCGAGAGAGACACAGGGACCGAGAGAGACACAGGGACCGAGAGAGAGTCACAGGGACCGAGAGAGAGACACAGCGACCGAGAGAGACACAGGGACCGAGAGAGACACAGGGACCGAGAGAGACACAGGGACCGAGTGAGACACAGGGACCGAGAGAGAGACACAGGGACCGAGTGAGAGACGCAGGGACCGAGAGAGACACAGGGACCGAGAGAGACACAGGGACCGAGAGAGACACAGGGACCGAGAGAGACACAGGGACCGTGAGAGACAGGGACCGAGAGAGAGACACAGGGACCGAGAGAGACATAGGGACCGAGAGAGAGACACAGGGACCGAGTGAGACAGGGACCGAAAGAGACACAGGGACCGAGAGAGAGACAGGGACCGAGTGAGACACAGGGACCGAGTGAGACACAGGGACCGAGAGAGAGACACAGGGACCGAGTGAGAGACACAGGGACCAAGAGAGACACAGGGACCGAGAGAGACACATGGACCGAGAGAGACACAGGGACCGAGAGAGACACAGGGACCGAGAGAGACACAGGGACCGAGTGAGACACAGGGACCGTGAGAGACAGGGACCGAGAGAGAGACACAGGGACCGAGAGAGACATAGGGACCGAGAGAGAGACACAGGGACCGAGTGAGACAGGGACCGAAAGAGACACAGGGACCGAGAGAGAGACAGGGACCGAGTGAGACACTGGGACCGAGTGAGACACAGGGACCGAGAGAGACACAGGGACCGAGAGAGACACAGGGACCGAGTGAGACACAGGGACCGAGAGAGGGACACAAGGTCCGAGAGAGAGACACGGGGACTGAGAGAGAGACACAGGGACCGAGATAGAGTCACAGGGACCGAGTGAGACACAGGGACCGAGAGAGACACAGGGACCGAGAGAGACACAGGGTCCGAGTGAGACACAGGGACCGAGAGAGAGGCACAGGGACCGAGAGAGACACATGGTCCGAGTGAGACACAGGGACCGAGAGAGAGGCACAGGGACCGAGAGAGACACAGGGACCGAGAGAGACACAGGGACCGAGAGTGAGACACAGGGACCGAGAGAGACACATGGAGCGAGTGAGAGACAGGGACCGAGAGTGAGACAGGGACCGAGAGAGAGACACAGAGACCGAGAGAGACACAGGGACCGTGAGAGAGACACAGAGACCGAGAGAGACACAGGGACCGAGAGAGAGACACCGGGACCGAGAGAGACACAGGGACCGAGAGAGACACAGGGACCGAGAGTGAGACACAGGGAGCGAGAGAGACCCAGGGACCGAGAGAGAGACACAGGGACCGAGAGTGAGGCAGGGACCGAGAGAGACACAGGGACCGAGAGAGAGACACAGGGACCGAGAGAGAGACACAGGGACCGAGAGAGAGACACAGGGACCTAGAGAGAGACAGTGACCGAGAGTGAGACAGGGACCGAGAGTGAGACAGGGACCGAGAGAGACACAGGGACCGAGAGAGACACAGGGAACGAGAGAGAGACACAGGGACCGAGAGTGAGACACAGGGACCGAGAGAGACTCTGGGACGGAGAGAGAGACACAGGGACCGAGAGAGACACAGGGAACGAGAGAGACACAGGGACAGAAAGAGTAACACAGGGACCGAGTGAGACACAGGAACCGAGAGAGAGACACAGCGAGCGAGAGAGACGCAGGGACCGAGATAGACACAGGGACCGAGAGAGACACTGGGACCGAGAGAGACACTGGGTCAGAGAGAGACACAGGGACCGAGTGAGAGACACAGGGACCTAGTGAGACACAGGGACCGAGAGAGACACAGGGACCGAGAGTGAGACACAGGGACCAAGAGAGACACAGCGACCGAGTGAGACACAGGGACCGAGCGAGACACAGGGACCGAGAGAGACACAGGGACTGAGAGTGAGACACAGGGACCGAGAGAGACACAGGGACCTAGAGACAGACACAGGGACCGAGAGTGAGACAGGGACCGAGAGTGAGACAGGGACCGGAGAGACACAGGGACCGAGAGAGAGACACAGGGACCGAGAGAGACGCTGGGACTGAGATTGAGACACAGGGACCGAGAGAGACACAGGGACCGAGGGAGACACAGGGACCGAGAGAGAGACACAGGGACCGAGAGAGAGACAGGGACCGAGAGTGAGACAGGGACTGAGAGTGAGACAGGGACCGAGAGAGACAGAGGGACCGAGAGAGACACAGGGACCGAGAGAGAGACACAGGGACCGAGAGAGACACAGGGACCGAGAGAGACACAGGGAACGAGAGAGAGACACAGGGACCGAGAGAGACACAGGGACCGAGAGAGACACAGGGACCGAGAGAGACACAGGGACCGAGAGTGAGACACAGGGACCGAGAGAGACACAGGGACCGAGAGAGACACAGGGACCGAGAGAGACACAAGGACCGAGAGTGAGACACAGGGACCGAGAGAGACACAGGGACCGAGAGAGAGACACAGGGACCGAGAGAGAGACAGGGACCGAGAGTGAGACACAGGGACCGAGAGAGACAAAGGGACCGAGAGAGACAAAGGGACCGAGAGAGAGACTCAGGGACCGAGAGAGACACAGGGACCGAAGGAGACACAGGGACCGAGAGAGAGAGACAAAGGGACCGAGAGAGAGACACAGGGACCGAGAGAGAGACACAGGGACCGAGAGAGTCACAGGGACAAAGAGAGAGAGACACAGGGACCGAGAGAGACACAGGGACCGAGAGAGACACTGGGACCGAGAGAGACACAGGGACCGAGAGGGAGACACGGGGACCGAGATAGAGACACAGCGACCGAGAGAGAGAGACAGGGACCGAGAGAGACACAGGGCCGAGAGAGACACAGGGATCGAGAGAGAGACACAGGGACCGAGAGAGATATAGGGACCGAGAGAGAGACACAGGGACCGAGAGAGCCACAGGGACCGAGAGAGAGACACAGGGACCGAGAGAGTCACAGTGACCGAGAGAGACACAGGGACCGAGAGAGACTGAGGGACCGAGAGAGAGACTCAGGGTCGGAGAGAGAAACACAGGGACCGAACGAGAGACACAGGGACGGAGAGAGAGACACAGGGACCGAAAGAGAGACACAGGGACGGAGAGAGAGACACAGGGACCGAGAGAGACACAGGGACAAAGAGAGAGAGACACAGGGACCGAGAGAGAGACACAGGGACGGAGAGAGAGACACAGGGACCGAAAGAGAGACACAGGGACGGAGAGAGAGACACAGGGACCGAAAGAGAGACACAGGGACGGAGAGAGAGACACAGGGACCGAGAGAGACACAGGGACCGAGTGAGACACAGGGACCGAGAGAGAGTCACAGGGACCGAGAGAGCCACAGGGACCGAGAGAGAGACACAGGGACCGAGAGAGTCACAGTGACCGAGAGAGACACAGGGACCGAGAGAGACACAGGGACCGAGAGAGAGACACAGGGATCGAGAGAGACACAGGGACCGAGAGAGACACAGGGACCGAGAGAGAGACACAGGGACCGAGAGAGAGACACAGGGACCGAGAGAGACACAGGGACCGTGAGAGAGACAGGACCGAGACAGAGACACAGGGACCGAGAGAGAGACACAGGGACCGAGAGAGAGACACAGGGACCGAGTGAGACACAGGGACCGAGAGAGACACAGAGACCGAGAGAGAGACAGGGACCGAGAGAGAGACACAGGGACCGAGAGAGACACAGGGACCGAGAGAGAGACGGGGACCGAGAGATAGACAGAGACCGAGAGAGACACAGGGACCGAGAGAGACAGGGACCGAGAGAGACACAGGGACCGAGAGAGACACAGAGACCGAGAGAGAGACACAGAGACCGAGAGAGAGACACAGGGACCGAGAGAGACACAGGGACCGAGAGAGAGACACAGGGACCGAGAGAGAGACACAGGGACCGAGAGAGAGACACAGGGACCGAGAGAGAGATAGAGACCGAGAGAGAGACTCAGGGACCGAGAGAGACACAGGGACCGAGAGTGAGACACAGGGACCGAGAGAGAGATACAGGGACCGAGAGAGAAACAGGAACCGAGAGAGACACAGGGACCGAGAGAGAGAGACACAGGGAACGAGAGAGACACAGGGACCGAGAGAGATGCAGGGACCGAGAGAGAGACACAGGGAGCGAGAGAGACGCAGGGACCGAGAGAGAGACACAGGGACCGAGAGAGAGACGCAGGGACCGAGAGAGAGACACAGGGACCGAGAGAGAGACACAGGGACCGAGAGAGAGACACAGGGATCGAGAGAGAGACACAGGGACCGAGAGTGAGACACAGGGACCGAGAGAGAGACAGGGACCGAGAGAGAGACACAGGGAGCGAGAGAGACACAGGGACCGAGAGAGACACAGGGACCGAGAGAGACACAGGGACCGAGAGAGACACAGGGACCGAGATAGAGACACAGCGACCGAGAGAGAGAGACAGGGACCGAGAGAGACACAGGGCCGAGAGAGACACAGGGACCGAGAGAGACAACGGGACCGAGTGAGACACAGGGACCGAGCGAGACACAGGGTCCATGTGAGAGACACAGGGACCGAGAGAGAGACACTGGGACGGAGAGAGAGACACAGGGACCAAGAGAGAGACACAGGGACCGAGTGAGACACAGGGACCGAGAGAGAGACACAGGGACCGAGATAGACACAGGGAGCGAGTGAGACACAGTGACCGAGAGAAACACAGGGACCGGGAGTGAGACACAGGGACCGAGAGAGACACAGGGACCGAGAGAGAGTCAGGGACCGAGAGAGAGACACAGGGACATCGAGAGAGACACAGGGACCGAGAGGGACACAGGTACCGAGTGAGAGAAACAGGGACCGAGAGAGAGACAGGGACCGAGAGAGAGACAGAGGGACCGAGAGAGAGATAGAGGGACCGAGAGAGAGACAGAGGGACCGAGAGAGACACAGGGACAAAGAGAGAGAGACACAGGGACCGAGAGAGACACAGGACCGAGAGAGACACAGGGACAAAGAGAGAGAAACACAGGGACCGAGAGAGAGACAGGGAACGAGAGAGAGACACAGGGACCGAGAGAGAGACACAGGGACCGAGAGAGAGACACAGGGACCGAGAGAGACACAGGGACCGAGAGAGACAGGGACCGAGAGAGAGACACAGGGACCGAGAGAGACACAGGGACCGAGAGAGAGACAGGGACCGAGAGAGAGAGACACAGGGAACGAGAGAGACACAGGGACCGAGAGAGAGAGACACAGGGACCGAGAGAGACGCAGGGACCGAGAGAGAGACACAGGGACCGAGAGAGACACAGGGACCAAGAGAGAGACAGGGACCGAGAGAGACACAGGGACCGAGAGAGAGACACAGGGACCGAGAGAGAGACAGGGACCGAGAGAGAGAGACACAGGGAACGAGAGAGACACAGGGACCGAGAGAGAGAGACACAGGGACCGAGAGAGACGCAGGGACCGAGAGAGAGACACAGGGACCGAGAGAGACGCAGGGACAAAGAGAGAGACACAGGGACCGAGAGAGACACTGGGACCGAGAGAGACACAGGGACCGAGAGAGAGACACCGGGACCGAGAGAGAGAGACAGGGACCGAGAGAGACACAGGGACCAAGAGAGACACAGGGACCGAGAGAGAGACACAGGGACCGAGAGAGACACAGGGACCGAGAGAGACACAGGGACCGAGAGAGAGACACAGGGACGGAGAGAGAGACACAGGCACCGAAAGAGAGACACAGGGACGGAGAGAGAGACACAGGGACCGAAAGAGAGACACAGGGACGGAGAGAGAGTCACAGGGACCGAGAGAGAGACACAGGGACGGAGAGAGAGACACAGGGACCGAAAGAGAGACACAGGGAGAGAGAGAGAGACACAGGGACCGAAGGAGAGACACAGGGACGGAGAGAGAGACACAGGGACCGAGAGAGACACAGGGACCGAGAGAGAGACACAGGGACCGAGAGAGACACAGTGACCGAGAGAGACACAGGGACCGAGAGAGACACAGGGACCGAAAGAGAGACACAGGGACCGAGAGAGACAACGGGACCGAGAGAGACACAGGGTCCATGTGAGATATACAGGGACCGAGAGAGACACAGGGACCGAGAGAGAGACACAGGGACCGAGTGAGACACAGGGACCGAGAGAGAGACTCAGGGACCGAGAGAGACAAAGGGACCGAGAGAGACACAGGGAGCGAGTGAGACACAGGGAGCGAGTGAGTCACAGGGACCGAGAGAAACACAGGGACCGAGAGTGAGACACAGGGGCCGAGAGAGACACAGGGACCGAGAGAGACACAGGGACCGAGAGAGAGAGACACAGGGAACAAGGAGACACAGGGACCGAGACAGAGAGACACAGGGACCGAGAGAGATGCAGGGACCGAGAGAGAGACACAGGGACCGAGAGAGACACAGGGACCGAGAGAGAGACAGAGGGACCGAGAGAGAGACACAGGGACCGAGAGAGACACAGGGACCGAGAGAGAGACACAGGGACCGAGAGAGACACTGGGACAAAGAGAGAGAGACACAGGGAACGAGAGAGACACAGGACCGAGAGAGACACAGGGACCGAGAGAGAGACACGGGGACCGAGATAGAGACACAGCGACCGACAGAGATACTGGGACCGAGAGAGAGACACAGGGACCGAGAGAGCCACAGGGACCGAGAGAGAGACACAGGGACCGAGAGAGACACAGTGACCGAGAGAGACACAGGGACCAAGAGAGACACAGGGACCAAGAGAGACACAGGGACCGAGAGAGAGACACAGGGATCGAGAGAGACACAGGGACCGAGAGAGAGACACAGGGACCGAGAGAGAGACACAGGGACCGAGAGAGAGACACAGGGACCGAGAGAGACACAGGGACCGAGAGAGAGAGAAACAGGGAACGAGAGACACACAGTGACCGAGAGAGACGCAGGGACCGAGAGAGAGACACAGGGGCCGAGAGAGACGCAGGGACCGAGAGAGAGACACAGGGACCGAGAGAGAGACACAGGGACCGAGAGAGAGACACAGGGACCGAGAGAGACACAGGGACAAAGAGAGAAAGACACAGGGACCGAGAGAGACACAGGGACCGAGATAGTGACACAGCGACCGAGAGAGAGAGACAGTGACCGAGAGAGACACAGGGCCGAGAGAGACACAGGGACCGAGAGAGACAACGGGACCGAGTGAGACACAGGGACCGAGTGAGACACAGGGTCCATGTGAGAGACACAGGGACCGAGAGAGAGACACAGGGACGGAGAGAGAGACACAGGGACCGAGAGAGAGACACAGGGACCGAGTGAGACCCAGCGACCGAGAGAGAGACACAGGGACCGAGAGAGACACAGGGACCGAGAGAGACACAGGGAGCGAGTGAGACACAGGGACCGAGAGAAACACAGGGACCGAGAGTGAGACACAGGGACCGAGAGAGACAAAGGGACCGAGAGAGAGACAGGGACCGAGAGAGAGACACAGGGACATCGAGAGAGACACAGGGACCGAGAGAGACACAGGTACCGAGTGAGGGAAACAGGGACCGAGAGAGAGACAGGGACCGAGAGAGAGACAGAGGGACCGAGAGAGACACAGGGACCGAGAGAGACACAGGGACGGAGAGAGAGACACAGGGACCGAAAGAGAGACACAGGGACAGAGAGAGAGACACAGGGACCGAGAGAGACACAGGTACCGAGTGAGGGAAACAGGGACCGAGAGAGAGACAGGGACCGAGTGAGGGAAACAGGGACCGAGAGAGACACAGGGACAAAGAGAGAGAGACACAGGGACCGAGAGAGAGACAGGGAGCGAGAGAGAGACACAGGGACGGAGAGAGAGAAACAGGGACCGAAAGAGAGACACAGGGACAGAGAGAGAGACACAGGGACCGAGAGAGACAAAGGGACCGAGTGAGACACAGGGACCGAGAGAGCCACAGGGACCGAGAGAGCCACAGGGACCGAGAGAGAGACACAGGGACCGAGAGAGACACAGGGACCGAGAGAGACAGAGGGACCGAGAGAGAGACACAGGGACCGAGAGAGAGACACAGGGACCGAGAGAGAGACACAGGGACCGAGAGAGACACAGGGACCGAGTGAGACACAGGGACCGAGAGAGAGACAGGGACCGAGAGAGAGAGACACAGGGAACGAGAGAGACACAGGGACCGAGAGAGAGAGACACAGGGACCGAGAGAGACGCAGGGACCGAGAGAGAGACACAGGGACCGAGAGAGACACAGGGACCAAGAGAGAGACAGGGACCGAGAGAGACACAGGGACCGAGAGAGAGACACAGGGACCGAGAGAGAGACAGGGACCGAGAGAGAGAGACACAGGGAACGAGAGAGACACAGGGACCGAGAGAGAGAGACACAGGGACCGAGAGAGACGCAGGGACCGAGAGAGAGACACAGGGACCGAGAGAGACGCAGGGACAAAGAGAGAGACACAGGGACCGAGAGAGACACTGGGACCGAGAGAGACACAGGGACCGAGAGAGAGACACGGGGACCGAGATAGAGACACAGCGACCGAGAGAGAGAGACAGGGACCGAGAGAGACACAGGGCCGAGAGAGCCACAGGGACCGAGAGAGAGACACAGGGACCGAGAGAGACACAGGGACCGAGAGAGACACAGGGACCGAGAGAGAGACACAGGGACGGAGAGAGAGACACAGGCACCGAAAGAGAGACACAGGGACGGAGAGAGAGACACAGGGACCGAAAGAGAGACACAGGGACGGAGAGAGAGTCACAGGGACCGAGAGAGAGACACAGGGACGGAGAGAGAGACACAGGGACCGAAAGAGAGACACAGGGAGAGAGAGAGAGACACAGGGACCGAAGGAGAGACACAGGGACGGAGAGAGAGACACAGGGACCGAGAGAGACACAGGGACCGAGAGAGAGACACAGGGACCGAGAGAGACACAGTGACCGAGAGAGACACAGGGACCGAGAGAGACACAGGGACCGAAAGAGAGACACAGGGACCGAGAGAGACAACGGGACCG
Source organism: Carcharhinus amblyrhynchos (assembly GCF_965287045.1). NCBI lineage: Eukaryota > Metazoa > Chordata > Chondrichthyes > Carcharhiniformes > Carcharhinidae > Carcharhinus > Carcharhinus amblyrhynchos. Next base: position 24,788 of record NW_027649866.1, read on the forward strand.
AGAGAGACACAGGGTCCATGTGAGATATACAGGGACCGAGAGAGACACAGGGACCGAGAGAGAGACACAGGGACCGAGTGAGACACAGGGACCGAGAGAGAGACTCAGGGACCGAGAGAGACAAAGGGACCGAGAGAGACACAGGGAGCGAGTGAGACACAGGGAGCGAGTGAGTCACAGGGACCGAGAGAGAGACACAGGGACCGAGTGAGACACAGGGACCGAGAGAGAGACACAGGGACCGAGTGAGACACAGGGACTGAGAGAGAGACAGGGACCGAGTGAGACACAGGGACCGAGTGAGACACAGGGACCGAGAGAGAGACAGGGACCGCGTGAGACACAGGGACCAAGTGAGAGATAGGGACCGAGAGAGAGACACAGGGACCGAGAGAGAGACACAGGGACTGAGAGAGAGACACAGGGACCGAGAGAGACACAGGGACCGAGAGAGACACAGGGACCGAGAGAGACACAGGGAACGAGTGAGAGACAGGGACCGAGAGAGAGACACAGGGACCGAGAGAGAGACAGGGACCGAGTGAGACACAGGGTCTGAGAGAGAGACAGGGACCGAGTGAGACACAGGGACCGAGAGAGAACCACAGGGACCGAGTGAGACACAGGGACCGAGAGAGAGACAGGGACCGAGAGAGAGACACAGGGACCGAGTGAGACACAGGGACCGAGAGAGAGACAGGGACCGAGAGAGAGACACAGGGACCGAGAGAGACACAGGGACCGATAGAGAGACACAGGGACCGAGAGTGACGCTGGGACTGAGAGAGAGACACAGGGACCGAGAGAGAGACGCAGGGACCGAGAGAGACGCAGGGACCAAGGGAGACACAGTGACCGAGAGAGAGAGACACAGGGACCGAGAGAGACACAGGGACCGAGAGAGACATAGGGACCGAGAGAGACAGAGTGACCGAGAGAGACACAGGGACCGAGAGAGACACAGGGACCGAGAGAGAGGCACAGGGATCGAGAGAAACACAGGAACCGAGTGAGAGACAGGGACCGAGAGAAACACAGGGACCGAGAAAGACACAGGGACCGAGGGAGAGACACAGGGTCCGAGAGAGAGACACAGGGACCGAGAGAGACACAGGGACCGAAATAAAGACAGAGTCCGAGAGATAGACAGAGACCGAGAGAGACACAGGGACCGAGAGAGAGACACAGGGACCGAGAGAGAGACACAGGGACCGAGAGAGACACAGGGACCGAGAGAGAGACAGGGACCGAGAGTGAGACAGGGACCGAGAGAGACACAGGGACCGAGAGAGAGACACAGGGACCGAGAGAGACACAGGGACCGAGAGAGAGACACAGGGACCGAGAGAGATACAGGGACCGAGAGAGACACAGGGACCGAGAGAGAGACACAGGGACCGAGAGAGACATAGGGACCGAGAGAGACACAGGGACCGATAGAGAGACACAGGGACCGAGAGAGAGACACAGGGATCGAGAGAGACACAGGGACCCAGTGAGAGACAGGAACCGCGAGAGACACAGGGACCGAGTGAGAGACACATGGACCGAGAGAGACACAGGGACCGAGAGAGGCACAGTGACCGAGTGAGACACAGGGACCCAGTGAGACACAGGAACCGAGACAGTCACAGGGACCGAGAGAGACACAGGGACCGATAGAGACACAGTGACCGAGAGAGACACAGGGACCCAGTGAGAGACAGGAACCGCGAGAGACATAGGGACCGAGTGAGAGACACATGGACCGAGAAGAACCCAGGGACCGAGAGAGGCACAGGGACCGAGTGAGACACAGGGACCGAGAGAGAGACACAGGGACCGAGTGAGACACAGGGACCGTGAGAGACAGCGACCGAGAGAGAGACACAGGGACCGAGTGAGACACAGGGACCGAGAGAGAGACACAGGGATCGAGTGAGACACAGGGACCGTGAGAGACACAGGGAGCGAGAGAGAGACAGGGACCGAGTGAGACACAGGAACCGAGTGAGACACAGGGACCGAGAGAGAGACAGGGACCGAGTGAGAGACTCAGGTACCGAGTGAGACACAGGGACCCAGTGAGACACAGGAACCGCGAGAGACACAGGGACCGAGAGAGAGACACAGGGACCGAGAGAGACACAGGGACCGAGAGAGAGACACAGGGACCGAGAGAGAGACACAGGGACCGAGAGAGAGACAGGGACCGAGTGAGACACAGGGACCGAGAGAGAGACACAGGGACCGAGAGAGAGACACAGGGACCGTGAGAGACAGGGACCGAGAGAGAGACAGGAGCCGAGTGAGACACAGGTACCGAGAGAGAGACACAGGGACCGAGAGAGAGACAGGGACCGAGTGAGACACAGGGACCGAGAGAGAGACACAGGGACCGAGTGAGACACAGGGACCGAGAGAGAGACACTGGGACCGAGTAAGACACAGGGACCGAGAAAGAGACAGGGACCGAGAGAGAGACACAGGCACCGAGTGAGACACAGGGACCGAGACAGAGACAGGGACCGAGAGAGAGACAGGGACCGAGTGAGACACAGGGAACGAGAGAGAGACAGGGACCGAGTGAGACACAGGGACCGAGAGAGAGACACAGGGACCGAGAGAGACACAGGGACCGAGAGAGAGACACAGGGACCGAGTGAGACACAGGGACCGAGAGAGAGACAGGGACCGAGAGAGAGACAAAGGGACCGAGTGTGTGAAAGGGACCGAGAGAGAGACATGGACCGAGTGAGACACAGGGACCGAGTGTGACACCGGGACCGAGAGAGAGACAGGCACCGAGAGCGAGACAGGGAACGAGAGAGACACAGGGACCGAGAGAGAGACAGGGACCGAGTGAGACTCAGGGACCGAGTGAGACACAGGGACCGAGTGAGACACAGGGACCGAGAGAGAGACAGGGACCGAGAGAGAGACACAGGGACAGAGAGAGAGACACAGGGACTGAGAGAGAGACACAGGGACCGAGAGAGACACAGGGACCGAGAGAGACACAGGGACCGAGAGAGACACAGGGAACGAGTGAGAGACAGGGACCGAGAGAGAGACACAGGGACCGAGAGAGAGACAGGGACCGAGTGAGACACAGGGTCCGAGAGAGAGACAGGGACCGAGTGAGACACAGGGACCGAGAGAGAGACACAGGGACCGAGTGAGACACAGGGACCGAGAGAGAGACAGGGACCGAGAGAGAGACACCGGGACCGAGTGAGACACAGGGACCGAGAGAGAGACAGGGACCGAGAGAGAGACACAGGGACCGAGAGAGACACAGGGACCGAGAGAGACACAGGGACCGATAGAGAGACACAGGGACCGAGAGTGACGCTGGGACTGAGAGAGAGACACAGGGACCGAGAGAGACGCAGGGACCGAGGGAGACACAGTGACCGAGAGAGAGAGACACAGGGACCGAGAGAGACACAGGGACCGAGAGAGACATAGGGACCGAGAGAGACAGAGTGACCGAGAGAGACACAGGGACCGAGAGAGACACAGGGACCGAGAGAGAGACACAGGGATCGAGAGAAACACAGGAACCGAGTGAGAGACAGGGACCGAGAGAGACACAGGGACCGAGAAAGACACAGGGACCGAGGGAGAGACACAGGGTCCGAGAGAGAGACACAGGGACCGAGAGAGACACAGGGACCGAGATAGAGACAGAGTCCGAGAGATAGACAGAGACCGAGAGAGACACAGGGACCGAGAGAGAGACACAGGGACCGAGAGAGAGACACAGGGACCGAGAGAGACATAGAGACCGAGAGAGACACAGGGACCGATAGAGAGACACAGGGACCGAGAGTGACGCTGGGACCGAGAGAGAGACACAGGGACCGAGAGAGACACAGGGACCCAGTGAGAGACAGGAACCGCGAGAGACACAGGGACCGAGTGAGAGACACATGGACCGAGAGAGACACAGGGACCGAGAGAAACACAGGGACCGAGTGAGACACAGGGACCGAGAGAGAGACACAGGGACCGAGTGAGACACAGGGACCGAGAGAGAGACAGGGACCGAGAGAGAGACACAGGGACCGAGTGAGACACAGGGACCGAGAGAGAGACAGGGACCGAGAGAGAGACACAGGGACCGAGAGAGACACAGGGACCGAGAGAGACACAGGGACCGATAGAGAGACACAGGGACCGAGAGTGACGCTGGGACTGAGAGAGAGACACAGGGACCGAGAGAGAGACGCAGGGACTGAGAGAGACGCAGGGACCGAGGGAGACACAGTGACCGAGAGAGAGAGACACAGGGACCGAGAGAGACACAGGGACCGAGAGAGACAGAGTGACCGAGAGAGACACAGGGACCGAGAGAGACACTGGGACCGAGAGAGAGACACAGGGACCGAGAGAGAGACAGGGACCGAGAGAGACACAGGGACCGAGAAAGACACAGGGACCGAGGGAGAGACACAGGGTCCGAGAGAGAGACACAGGGACCGAGAGAGACACAGGGACCGAGATAGAGACAGAGTCCGAGAGATAGACAGAGACCGAGAGAGACACAGGGACCGAGAGAGAGACACAGGGACCGAGAGAGAGACACAGGGACCGAGAGAGAGACAGAGACCGAGAGTGAGACAGGGACCGAGAGAGACACAGGGACCGAGAGAGAGACACAGGGACCGAGAGAGACACAGGGACCGAGAGAGAGACACAGGGACCGAGATAGATACAGGGATCGAGAGAGACACAGGGACCGAGAGAGGGACACAGGGACCGAGAGAGACATAGGGACCGAGAGAGACACAGGGACCGATTGAGAGACACAGGGACCGAGAGAGACACTGGGACCGAGAGAGAGACACAGGGACCGAGAGAGACACAGGGACCGAGAGAGAGACACAGGGACCGAGATAGATACAGGGACCGAGAGAGACACAGGGACCGAGAGAGAGACACAGAGACCGAGAGAGAGACACAGGGACCGAGAGAGACACAGGGACCGAGAGAGAGACACAGGGACCGAGAGAGACACAGGGACCGAGAGAGACACAGGGACCGAGAGAGAGACACAGGGACCGAGAGAGACACAGGGACCGAGAGAGACACAGGGACCGAGAGTGACGCTGGGACTGAGAGAGAGACACAGGGACCGAGAGAGAGACGCAGGGACCGAGAGAGACGCAGGGACCGAGGGAGACACAGTGACAGAGAGAGAGAGACACAGGGACCGAGAGAGACACAGGGACCGAGAGAGACATAGGGACCAAGAGAGACAGAGTGACCGAGAGAGACACAGGGACCGAGAGAGACACAGGGACCGAGAGAGAGACACAGGGATCGAGAGAAACACAGGAACCGAGTGAGAGACAGGGACCGAGAGAGACACAGGGACCGAGAAAGACACAGGGACCGAGGGAGAGACACAGTGTCCGAGAGAGAGACACAGGGACCGAGAGAGACACAGGGACCGAGAGAGAGACACAGGGACCGAGAGAGAGACACAGGGACCTAGAGAGACACAGGGACCGAGAGAGAGACAGGGACCGAGAGTGAGACAGGGACCGAGAGAGACACAGGGACCGAGAGATAGACACAGGGACCGAGAGAGACACAGGGACCGAGAGAGAGACACAGGGACCGAGAGAGATACAGGGACCGAGAGAGACACAGGGACCGAGAGAGAGACACAGGGACCGAGAGAGACATAGGGACCGAGTGAGACACAGGGACCGATAGAGAGACACAGGGACCGAGAGTGACGCTGGGACCGAACGAGAGACACAGGGATCGAGTGAGAGACACATGGACCGAGAGAGACACAGGGACCGAGAGAGACACAGGGACCGAGAGTGAGACACAGGGACCAAGAGAGACACAGCGACCGAGTGAGACACAGGGACCGAGCGAGACACAGGGACCGAGAGAGACACAGGGACTGAGAGTGAGACACAGGGACCGAGAGAGACACAGGGACCTAGAGACAGACACAGGGACCGAGAGTGAGACAGGGACCGAGAGTGAGACAGGGACCGGAGAGACACAGGGACCGAGAGAGAGACACAGGGACCGAGAGAGACGCTGGGACTGAGATTGAGACACAGGGACCGAGAGAGACACAGGGACCGAGGGAGACACAGGGACCGAGAGAGAGACACAGGGACCGAGAGAGAGACAGGGACCGAGAGTGAGACAGGGACTGAGAGTGAGACAGGGACCGAGAGAGACAGAGGGACCGAGAGAGACACAGGGACCGAGAGAGAGACACAGGGACCGAGAGAGACACAGGGACCGAGAGAGACACAGGGAACGAGAGAGAGACACAGGGACCGAGAGAGACACAGGGACCGAGAGAGACACAGGGACCGAGAGAGACACAGGGACCGAGAGTGAGACACAGGGACCGAGAGAGACACAGGGACCGAGAGAGACACAGGGACCGAGAGAGACACAGGGACCGAGAGTGAGACACAGGGACCGAGAGAGACACAGGGACCGAGAGAGAGACACAGGGACCGAGAGAGAGACAGGGACCGAGAGTGAGACACAGGGACCGAGAGAGACAAAGGGACCGAGAGAGACAAAGGGACCGAGAGAGAGACTCAGGGACCGAGAGAGACACAGGGACCGAAGGAGACACAGGGACCGAGAGAGAGAGACAAAGGGACCGAGAGAGAGACACAGGGACCGAGAGAGAGACACAGGGACCGAGAGAGTCACAGGGACAAAGAGAGAGAGACACAGGGACCGAGAGAGACACAGGGACCGAGAGAGACACTGGGACCGAGAGAGACACAGGGACCGAGAGGGAGACACGGGGACCGAGATAGAGACACAGCGACCGAGAGAGAGAGACAGGGACCGAGAGAGACACAGGGCCGAGAGAGACACAGGGATCGAGAGAGAGACACAGGGACCGAGAGAGATATAGGGACCGAGAGAGAGACACAGGGACCGAGAGAGCCACAGGGACCGAGAGAGAGACACAGGGACCGAGAGAGTCACAGTGACCGAGAGAGAGACACAGGGACCGAGAGAGATACAGGGACCGAGAGAGACACAGGGACCGAGAGAGAGACACAGGGACCGAGAGAGACATAGGGACCGAGTGAGACACAGGGACCGATAGAGAGACACAGGGACCGAGAGTGACGCTGGGACCGAACGAGAGACACAGGGATCGAGTGAGAGACACATGGACCGAGAGAGACACAGGGACCGAGAGAGACACAGGGACCGAGAGTGAGACACAGGGACCAAGAGAGACACAGCGACCGAGTGAGACACAGGGACCGAGCGAGACACAGGGACCGAGAGAGACACAGGGACTGAGAGTGAGACACAGGGACCGAGAGAGACACAGGGACCTAGAGACAGACACAGGGACCGAGAGTGAGACAGGGACCGAGAGTGAGACAGGGACCGGAGAGACACAGGGACCGAGAGAGAGACACAGGGACCGAGAGAGACGCTGGGACTGAGATTGAGACACAGGGACCGAGAGAGACACAGGGACCGAGGGAGACACAGGGACCGAGAGAGAGACACAGGGACCGAGAGAGAGACAGGGACCGAGAGTGAGACAGGGACTGAGAGTGAGACAGGGACCGAGAGAGACAGAGGGACCGAGAGAGACACAGGGACCGAGAGAGAGACACAGGGACCGAGAGAGACACAGGGACCGAGAGAGACACAGGGAACGAGAGAGAGACACAGGGACCGAGAGAGACACAGGGACCGAGAGAGACACAGGGACCGAGAGAGACACAGGGAACGAGAGAGAGACACAGGGACCGAGAGAGACACAGGGACCGAGAGAGACACAGGGACCGAGAGAGACACAGGGACCGAGAGTGAGACACAGGGACCGAGAGAGACACAGGGACCGAGAGAGACACAGGGACCGAGAGAGACACAGGGACCGAGAGTGAGACACAGGGACCGAGAGAGACACAGGGACCGAGAGAGAGACACAGGGACCGAGAGAGAGACAGGGACCGAGAGTGAGACACAGGGACCGAGAGAGACAAAGGGACCGAGAGAGACAAAGGGACCGAGAGAGAGACTCAGGGACCGAGAGAGACACAGGGACAAAGAGAGAGAGACACAGGGACCGAGAGAGACACAGGACCGAGAGAGACACAGGGACAAAGAGAGAGAAACACAGGGACCGAGAGAGAGACAGGGAACGAGAGAGAGACACAGGGACAGAGAGAGACACAGGGACCGAGAGAGAGACACAGGGACCGAGAGAGACACAGGGACCGAGAGAGACAGGGACCGAGAGAGAGACACAGGGACCGAGAGAGACACAGGGACCGAGAGAGAGACAGGGACCGAGAGAGAGAGACACAGGGAACGAGAGAGACACAGGGACCGAGAGAGAGAGACACAGGGACCGAGAGAGACGCAGGGACCGAGAGAGAGACACAGGGACCGAGAGAGACACAGGGACCAAGAGAGAGACAGGGACCGAGAGAGACACAGGGACCGAGAGAGAGACACAGGGACCGAGAGAGAGACAGGGACCGAGAGAGAGAGACACAGGGAACGAGAGAGACACAGGGACCGAGAGAGAGAGACACAGGGACCGAGAGAGACGCAGGGACCGAGAGAGAGACACAGGGACCGAGAGAGACGCAGGGACAAAGAGAGAGACACAGGGACCGAGAGAGACACTGGGACCGAGAGAGACACAGGGACCGAGAGAGAGACACGGGACCGAGAGAGAGAGACAGGGACCGAGAGAGACACAGGGACCAAGAGAGACACAGGGACCGAGAGAGAGACACAGGGACCGAGAGAGACACAGGGACCGAGAGAGACACAGGGACCGAGAGAGAGACACAGGGACGGAGAGAGAGACACAGGCACCGAAAGAGAGACACAGGGACGGAGAGAGAGACACAGGGACCGAAAGAGAGACACAGGGACGGAGAGAGAGTCACAGGGACCGAGAGAGAGACACAGGGACGGAGAGAGAGACACAGGGACCGAAAGAGAGACACAGGGAGAGAGAGAGAGACACAGGGACCGAAGGAGAGACACAGGGACGGAGAGAGAGACACAGGGACCGAGAGAGACACAGGGACCGAGAGAGAGACACAGGGACCGAGAGAGACACAGTGACCGAGAGAGACACAGGGACCGAGAGAGACACAGGGACCGAAAGAGAGACACAGGGACCGAGAGAGACAACGGGACCGAGAGAGACACAGGGTCCATGTGAGATATACAGGGACCGAGAGAGACACAGGGACCGAGAGAGAGACACAGGGACCGAGTGAGACACAGGGACCGAGAGAGAGACTCAGGGACCGAGAGAGACAAAGGGACCGAGAGAGACACAGGGAGCGAGTGAGACACAGGGAGCGAGTGAGTCACAGGGACCGAGAGAAACACAGGGACCGAGAGTGAGACACAGGGGCCGAGAGAGACACAGGGACCGAGAGAGACACAGGGACCGAGAGAGAGAGACACAGGGAACAAGGAGACACAGGGACCGAGACAGAGAGACACAGGGACCGAGAGAGATGCAGGGACCGAGAGAGAGACACAGGGACCGAGAGAGACACAGGGACCGAGAGAGAGACAGAGGGACCGAGAGAGAGACACAGGGACCGAGAGAGACACAGGGACCGAGAGAGAGACACAGGGACCGAGAGAGACACTGGGACAAAGAGAGAGAGACACAGGGAACGAGAGAGACACAGGACCGAGAGAGACACAGGGACCGAGAGAGAGACACGGGGACCGAGATAGAGACACAGCGACCGACAGAGATACTGGGACCGAGAGAGAGACACAGGGACCGAGAGAGCCACAGGGACCGAGAGAGAGACACAGGGACCGAGAGAGACACAGTGACCGAGAGAGACACAGGGACCAAGAGAGACACAGGGACCAAGAGAGACACAGGGACCGAGAGAGAGACACAGGGATCGAGAGAGACACAGGGACCGAGAGAGAGACACAGGGACCGAGAGAGAGACACAGGGACCGAGAGAGAGACACAGGGACCGAGAGAGACACAGGGACCGAGAGAGAGAGAAACAGGGAACGAGAGACACACAGTGACCGAGAGAGACGCAGGGACCGAGAGAGAGACACAGGGGCCGAGAGAGACGCAGGGACCGAGAGAGAGACACAGGGACCGAGAGAGAGACACAGGGACCGAGAGAGAGACACAGGGACCGAGAGAGACACAGGGACAAAGAGAGAAAGACACAGGGACCGAGAGAGACACAGGGACCGAGATAGTGACACAGCGACCGAGAGAGAGAGACAGTGACCGAGAGAGACACAGGGCCGAGAGAGACACAGGGACCGAGAGAGACAACGGGACCGAGTGAGACACAGGGACCGAGTGAGACACAGGGTCCATGTGAGAGACACAGGGACCGAGAGAGAGACACAGGGACGGAGAGAGAGACACAGGGACCGAGAGAGAGACACAGGGACCGAGTGAGACCCAGCGACCGAGAGAGAGACACAGGGACCGAGAGAGACACAGGGACCGAGAGAGACACAGGGAGCGAGTGAGACACAGGGACCGAGAGAAACACAGGGACCGAGAGTGAGACACAGGGACCGAGAGAGACAAAGGGACCGAGAGAGAGACAGGGACCGAGAGAGAGACACAGGGACATCGAGAGAGACACAGGGACCGAGAGAGACACAGGTACCGAGTGAGGGAAACAGGGACCGAGAGAGAGACAGGGACCGAGAGAGAGACAGAGGGACCGAGAGAGACACAGGGACCGAGAGAGACACAGGGACGGAGAGAGAGACACAGGGACCGAAAGAGAGACACAGGGACAGAGAGAGAGACACAGGGACCGAGAGAGACACAGGTACCGAGTGAGGGAAACAGGGACCGAGAGAGAGACAGGGACCGAGTGAGGGAAACAGGGACCGAGAGAGACACAGGGACAAAGAGAGAGAGACACAGGGACCGAGAGAGAGACAGGGAGCGAGAGAGAGACACAGGGACGGAGAGAGAGAAACAGGGACCGAAAGAGAGACACAGGGACAGAGAGAGAGACACAGGGACCGAGAGAGACAAAGGGACCGAGTGAGACACAGGGACCGAGAGAGCCACAGGGACCGAGAGAGCCACAGGGACCGAGAGAGAGACACAGTGACCGAGAGAGACACAGGGACCGAGAGAGACAGAGGGACCGAGAGAGAGACACAGGGACCGAGAGAGAGACACAGGGACCGAGAGAGAGACACAGGGACCGAGAGAGACACAGGGACCGAGTGAGACACAGGGACCGAGAGAGAGACAGGGACCGAGAGAGAGAGACACAGGGAACGAGAGAGACACAGGGACCGAGAGAGAGAGACACAGGGACCGAGAGAGACGCAGGGACCGAGAGAGAGACACAGGGACCGAGAGAGACACAGGGACCAAGAGAGAGACAGGGACCGAGAGAGACACAGGGACCGAGAGAGAGACACAGGGACCGAGAGAGAGACAGGGACCGAGAGAGAGAGACACAGGGAACGAGAGAGACACAGGGACCGAGAGAGAGAGACACAGGGACCGAGAGAGACGCAGGGACCGAGAGAGAGACACAGGGACCGAGAGAGACGCAGGGACAAAGAGAGAGACACAGGGACCGAGAGAGACACTGGGACCGAGAGAGACACAGGGACCGAGAGAGAGACACGGGGACCGAGATAGAGACACAGCGACCGAGAGAGAGAGACAGGGACCGAGAGAGACACAGGGCCGAGAGAGCCACAGGGACCGAGAGAGAGACACAGGGACCGAGAGAGACACAGGGACCGAGAGAGACACAGGGACCGAGAGAGAGACACAGGGACGGAGAGAGAGACACAGGCACCGAAAGAGAGACACAGGGACGGAGAGAGAGACACAGGGACCGAAAGAGAGACACAGGGACGGAGAGAGAGTCACAGGGACCGAGAGAGAGACACAGGGACGGAGAGAGAGACACAGGGACCGAAAGAGAGACACAGGGAGAGAGAGAGAGACACAGGGACCGAAGGAGAGACACAGGGACGGAGAGAGAGACACAGGGACCGAGAGAGACACAGGGACCGAGAGAGAGACACAGGGACCGAGAGAGACACAGTGACCGAGAGAGACACAGGGACCGAGAGAGACACAGGGACCGAAAGAGAGACACAGGGACCGAGAGAGACAACGGGACCGAGAGAGACACAGGGTCCATGTGAGATATACAGGGACCGAGAGAGACACAGGGACCGAGAGAGAGACACAGGGACCGAGTGAGACACAGGGACCGAGAGAGAGACTCAGGGACCGAGAGAGACAAAGGGACCGAGAGAGACACAGGGAGCGAGTGAGACACAGGGAGCGAGTGAGTCACAGGGACCGAGAGAAACACAGGGACCGAGAGTGAGACACAGGGACCGAGAGAGACACAGGGACCGAGAGAGACACAGGGACCGAGAGAGAGAGACACAGGGAACAAGGAGACACAGGGACCGAGACAGAGAGACACAGGGACCGAGAGAGATGCAGGGACCGAGAGAGAGACACAGGGACCGAGAGAGAGACACAGGGACCGAGAGAGAGACAGAGGGACCGAGAGAGAGACACAGGGACCGAGAGAGACACAGGGACCGAGAGAGAGACACAGGGACCGAGAGAGACACTGGGACAAAGAGAGAGAGACACAGGGAACGAGAGAGACACAGGACCGAGAGAGACACAGGGACCGAGAGAGAGACACGGGGACCGAGATAGAGACACAGCGACCGACAGAGATACTGGGACCGAGAGAGAGACACAGGGACCGAGAGAGCCACAGGGACCGAGAGAGAGACACAGGGACCGAGAGAGACACAGTGACCGAGAGAGACACAGGGACCAAGAGAGACACAGTGACCAAGAGAGACACAGGGACCGAGAGAGAGACACAGGGATCGAGAGAGACACAGGGACCGAGAGAGAGACACAGGGACCGAGAGAGAGACACAGGGACCGAGAGAGAGACACAGGGACCGAGAGAGACACAGGGACCGAGAGAGAGAGAAACAGGGAACGAGAGACACACAGTGACCGAGAGAGACGCAGGGACCGAGAGAGAGACACAGGGGCCGAGAGAGACGCAGGGACCGAGAGAGAGACACAGGGACCGAGAGAGAGACACAGGGACCGAGAGAGAGACACAGGGACCGAGAGAGACACAGGGACAAAGAGAGAAAGACACAGGGACCGAGAGAGACACAGGGACCGAGATAGTGACACAGCGACCGAGAGAGAGAGACAGTGACCGAGAGAGACACAGGGCCGAGAGAGACACAGGGACCGAGAGAGACAACGGGACCGAGTGAGACACAGGGACCGAGTGAGACACAGGGTCCATGTGAGAGACACAGGGACGGAGAGAGAGACACAGGGACCGAGAGAGAGACACAGGGACCGAGTGAGACCCAGCGACCGAGAGAGAGACACAGGGACCGAGAGAGACACAGGGACCGAGAGAGACACAGGGAGCGAGTGAGACACAGGGACCGAGAGAAACACAGGGACCGAGAGTGAGACACAGGGACCGAGAGAGACAAAGGGACCGAGAGAGAGACAGGGACCGAGAGAGAGACACAGGGACATCGAGAGAGACACAGGGACCGAGAGAGACACAGGTACCGAGTGAGGGAAACAGGGACCGAGAGAGAGACAGGGACCGAGAGAGAGACAGAGGGACCGAGAGAGACACAGGGACCGAGAGAGACACAGGGACGGAGAGAGAGACACAGGGACCGAAAGAGAGACACAGGGACAGAGAGAGAGACACAGGGACCGAGAGAGACACAGGTACCGAGTGAGGGAAACAGGGACCGAGAGAGAGACAGGGACCGAGTGAGGGAAACAGGGACCGAGAGAGACACAGGGACAAAGAGAGAGAGACACAGGGACCGAGAGAGAGACAGGGAGCGAGAGAGAGACACAGGGACGGAGAGAGAGAAACAGGGACCGAAAGAGAGACACAGGGACAGAGAGAGAGACACAGGGACCGAGAGAGACAAAGGGACCGAGTGAGACACAGGGACCGAGAGAGCCACAGGGACCGAGAGAGCCACAGGGACCGAGAGAGAGACACAGTGACCGAGAGAGACACAGGGACCGAGAGAGACAGAGGGACCGAGAGAGAGACACAGGGACCGAGAGAGAGACACAGGGACCGAGAGAGAGACACAGGGACCGAGAGAGACACAGGGACCGAGTGAGACACAGGGACCGAGAGAGAAACAGGGACCGATAGAGACAGGGACCGAGAGTGAGACGCAGGGACCAAGAGAGACACAGGGACCGAGAGAGACACAGGGACCGAGAGAGACACAGGGACCGAGAGAGAGACACAGGGACCGAGAGAGACACAGGGCGAGAGAGACACAGGGACCGAGAGAGAGACACAGGGACCGACAGAGACACAGGGACCGAGAGAGAGACAGGGACCGAGAGAGAGACACAGGGACCGAGAGAGACACAGGGACCGAGAGAGAAACACAGGGACCGAGAGAGAGACACAGGGACCGAGAGAGACACAGGGACCGAGAGAGACACAGGGAGCGAGTGAGACACAGGGAGCGAGTGAGACACAGGGACCGAGAGAAACATAGGGATCGAGAGTGAGACACAGGGACCGAGAGAGAGAGACACAGGGATCGAGAGAGAGACAGGGACCGAGAGAAAGAGACAGGGATCAAAGAGAGAAACAGGGACCGATAGAGACAGGGACCGAGAGAGAGACACAGGGACCGAGAGAGACACAGGGACCGAGAGAGAAACACAGGGACCGGGAGAGAGACCGGGACCGAGAGAGACACAGGGAACGAGAGAGAGACAGGGACCGAGAGAAAGAGAGACACAGGGAACGAGAGAGACAAAGGGACCGAGAGAGAGAGACACAGGGACCGAGAGAGACGCAGGGACCGAGAGAAAGACACAGGGACCGAGAGAGAGACACAGGGACCGAGAGAGACACAGGGACAAAGAGAGAGAGACACAGGGACCGAGAGAGACACAGGGACCGAGAGAGACACTGGGACCGAGAGAGACACAGGGACCGAGAGAGAAACACAGGGACCGAGAGAGAGACACAGGGACCGAGAGAGACACAGGGACCGAGAGAGACACAGGGTCCATGTGAGAGACACAGGGACCGAGAGAGAGACACAGGGACGGAGAGAGAGACACAGGGACCGAGAGAGAGACACAGGGACCGAGTGAGACACAGCGACCGAGAGAGAGACACAGGGACCGAGAGAGACACAGGGACCGAGAGAGACACAGGGAGCGAGTGAGACACAGGGTCCATGTGAGAGACACAGGGACCGAGAGAGAGAGACACAGGGACGGAGAGAGAGACACAGGGACCGAGAGAGAGACACAGGGACCGAGTGAGACACAGCGACCGAGAGAGAGACACAGGGACCGAGAGAGACACAGGGACCGAGAGAGACACAGGGACCGAGTGAGACACAGGGTCCATGTGAGAGACACAGGGACCGAGAGAGAGACACAGGGACGGAGAGAGAGACACAGGGACCGAGAGAGAGACACAGGGACCGAGTGAGACACAGCGACCGAGGGAGAGACACAGGGACCGAGAGAGACACAGGGACCGAGAGAGACACAGGGAGCGAGTGAGACACAGGGACCGAGAGAAACACAGGGACCGAGTGAGACACAGCGACCGAGAGTGAGACACAGGGACCGAGAGAGACAAAGGGACCGAGAGAGAGACAGGGACCGAGAGAGAGACACAGGGACATCGAGAGAGACACAGGGACCGAGAGAGACACAGGTACCGAGTGAGGGAAACAGGGACCGAGAGAGAGACAGGGACCGAGAGAGAGACAGAGGGACCGAGAGAGAGACAGAGGGACCGAGAGAGAGACAGAGCGACCGAGAGAGACACAGGGACAAAGAGAGAGAGACACAGGGACCGAGAGAGAGACAGGGACCAAGAGAGAGACACAGGGACGGAGAGAGAGACACAGGGACCGAAAGAGAGACACAGGGACAGAGAGAGAGACACAGGGACCGAGAGAGACACAGGGACCGAGTGAGACACAGGGACCGAGAGAGCCACAGGGACCGAGAGAGAGACACAGTGACCGAGAGAGACACAGGGACCGAGAGAGACACAGGGACCGAGAGAGAGACACAGGGACCGAGAGAGAGACACAGGGACCGAGAGAGAGACACAGGGACCGAGAGAGACACAGGGACCGAGTGAGACACAGGGACCGAGAGAGAAACAGGGACCGATAGAGACAGGGACCGAGAGTGAGACACAGGGACCAAGAGAGACACAGGGACCGAGAGAGACAGGGACCGAGAGAGAGACACAGGGACCGAGAGAGACAGGGACCGAGAGAGAGATACAGGGACCGAGAGAGACAGGGACCGAGAGAGAAACACAGGGACCGGGAGAGAGACCGGGACCGAGAGAGACACAGGGACCTAGAGAGACACAGTGACCGAGAGAGACACAGGGACCGAGAGTGAGACACAGGTACCAAGAGAGAGACACAGGGACCGAGAGAGAAACAGGGACCGAGAGAGACACAGGGACCGAGAGAGAGACACAGGGACCGAGAGAGACACAGGGACCGAGAGAGAGAGACACAGGGACCGAGAGAGAGACACAGGGACCGAGAGAGAGACACAGGGACCGAGAGAGAGATACAGGGACCGAGAGAGAAACAGGTACCGAGTGAGAGAAACAGGGACCGAGAGAGACACAGGGACCGAGAGAGAGAGACACAGGGAACGAGAGAGACACAGGGACCGAGAGAGAGAGACAATGGGACCGAGCGAGAGACACAGGGACCGAGAGAGAGACACAGGGACCGAGAGAGACACAGGGACAAAGAGAGAGAGACACAGGGACCGAGAGAGACGCAGGGACCGAGAGAGACACTGGGACCGAGAGAGACACAGGGACCGAGAGAGAGACACAGGGACCGAGAGAGACACAGGGACAAAGAGAGAGAGACACAGAGACCGAGAGAGACACAGGGACCGAGAGAGACACTGGGACCGAGAGAGACACAGGGACCGAGAGAGAAACACAGGGACCGAGAGAGAGACACAGGGACCGAGAGAGACACAGGGACCGAGAGAGACACAGGGTCCATGTGAGAGACACAGGGACCGAGAGAGAGACACAGGGACGGAGAGAGAGACACAGGGACCGAGAGAGAGACACAGGGACCGAGTGAGACACAGCGACTGAGAGAGAGACACAGGGACCGAGAGAGACACAGGGACCGAGAGAGACACAGGGAGCGAGTGAGGCACAGGGACCGAGAGATACACAGGGACCGAGTGAGACACAGGGTCCATGTGAGAGACACAGGGACCGAGAGAGAGACACAGGGACGGAGAGAGAGACACAGGGACCGAGAGAGAGACACAGGGACCGAGTGAGACACAGCGACCGAGAGAGAGACACAGGGACCGAGAGAGACACAGGGACCGAGAGAGACACAGGGAGCGAGTGAGACACAGGGTCCATGTGAGAGACACAGGGACCGAGAGAGAGACACAGGGATGGAGAGAGAGACACAGGGACCGAGAGAGAGACACAGGGACCGAGTGAGACACAGCGACCGAGAGAGAGACACAGGGTCCGAGAGAGACACAGGGACCGAGAGAGACACAGGGAGCGAGTGAGACACAGGGACCGAGAGAGCCACAGGGACCGAGAGAGAGACACAGTGACCGAGAGAGACACAGGGACCGAGAGAGAGACACAGGGACCGAGAGAGAGACACAGGGACCGAGAGAGAGACACAGGGACCGAGAGAGACACAGGGACCGAGAGAGAGACACAGGGACCGAGTGAGACACAGGGACCGAGAGAGAAACAGGGACCGATAGAGACAGGGACCGAGAGTGAGACGCAGGGACCAAGAGAGACACAGGGACCGAGAGAGACAGGGACCGAGAGAGCGAGACACAGGGACCGAGAGAGACAGGGACCGAGAGAGAGATACAGGGACCGAGAGAGACACAGGGACCGAGAGAGAAACACAGGGACCGGGAGAGAGACCGGGACCGAGAGAGACACAGGGACCGAGTGAGACACAGCGACCGAGAGAGAGACACAGGGACCGAGAGAGACACAGGGACCGAGAGAGACACAGGGAGCGAGTGAGACACAGGGTCCATGTGAGAGACACAGGGACCGAGAGAGAGACACAGGGATGGAGAGAGAGACACAGGGACCGAGAGAGAGACACAGGGACCGAGTGAGACACAGCGACCGAGAGAGAGACACAGGGACCGAGAGAGACACAGGGACCGAGAGAGACACAGGGAGCGAGTGAGACACAGGGACCGAGAGAAACACAGGGACCGAGTGAGACACAGCGACCGAGAGTGAGACACAGGGACCGAGAGAGACAAAGGGACCGAGAGAGAGTCAGGGACCGAGAGAGAGACACAGGGACATCGAGAGAGACACAGGGACCGAGAGAGACACAGGGACCGAGTGAGGGAAACAGGGACCGAGAGAGAGACAGGGACCGAGAGAGAGACAGAGGGACCGAGAGAGAGACAGAGGGACCGAGAGAGAGACAGAGCGACCGAGAGAGACACAGGGACAAAGAGAGAGAGACACAGGGACCGAGAGAGAGACAGGGACCAAGAGAGAGACACAGGGACGGAGAGAGAGACACAGGGACCGAAAGAGAGACACAGGGACAGAGAGAGAGACACAGGGACCGAGAGAGACACAGGGACCGAGTGAGACACAGGGACCGAGAGAGCCACAGGGACCGAGAGAGAGACACAGTGACCGAGAGAGACACAGGGACCGAGAGAGACACAGGGACCGAGAGAGAGACACAGGGACCGAGAGAGAGACACAGGGACCGAGAGAGAGACACAGGGACCGGGAGAGAGACCGGGACCGAGAGAGAGACACAGGGACCGAGTGAGACACAGGGACCGAGAGAGAGACACAGGGACCGAGAGAGACACAGGGACCGAGTGAGACACAGGGACCGAGAGAGAAACAGGGACCGATAGAGACAGGGACCGAGAGTGAGACGCAGGGACCAAGAGAGACACAGGGACCGAGAGAGACAGGGACCGAGAGAGCGAGACACAGGGACCGAGAGAGACAGGGACCGAGAGAGAGATACAGGGACCGAGAGAGACACAGGGACCGAGAGAGAAACACAGGTACCGGGAGAGAGACCGGGACCGAGAGAGACACAGGGACCTAGAGAGACACAGTGACCGAGAGAGACACAGGGACCGAGAGTGAGACACAGGTACCAAGAGAGAGACACAGGGACCGAGAGAGAAACAGGGACCGAGAGAGACAAAGGGACCGAGAGAGAGACACAGGGACCGAGAGAGACACAGGGACCGAGAGTGACACAGGGACCGAGAGAGAGAGACACAGGGACCGAGAGAGAGGCACAGGGACCGAGAGAGAGACACAGGGACCGAGAGAGAGATACAGGGACCGAGAGAGAAACAGGTACCGAGTGAGAGAAACAGGGATCGAGAGAGACACAGGGACCGAGAGAGAGAGACACAGGGAACGAGAGAGACACAGGGACCGAGAGAGAGAGACAATGGGACCGAGAGAGAGACACAGGGACCGAGAGAGAGACAGGGACAAAGAGAGAGAGACACAGGGACCGAGAGAGACACAGGGACCGAGAGAGACACTGGGACCGAGAGAGACACAGGGACCGAGAGAGAGACACGGGGACCGAGATAGAGACACAGCGACCGAGAGAGAGAGACAGGGACCGAGAGAGACACAGGGCCGAGAGAGACACAGGGATCGAGAGAGAGACACAGGGACCGAGAGAGAGAGACAGGGACCGAGAGAGACACAGGGCCGAGAGAGACACAGGGATCGAGAGAGAGACACAGGGACCGAGAGAGATATAGGGACCGAGAGAGAGCCACAGGGACCGAGAGAGAGACACAAGGACCGAGAGAGACACAGTGACCGAGAGAGACACAGGGACCGAGAGAGACTGAGGGACCGAGAGAGAGACACAGGGACGGAGAGAGAGACACAGGGACCGAACGAGAGGCACAGGGACGGAGAGAGAGACACAGGGACCGAAAGAGAGACACAGGGACGGAGAGAGAGACACAGGGACAGAGAGAGAGACACAGGGACGGAGAGAGAGACACAGGGACCGAAAGAGAGACACAGGGACGGAGAGAGAGACACAGGGACCGAGAGAGACACAGGGACCGAGTGAGACACAGGGACCGAGAGAGCCACAGGGACCGAGAGAGAGACACAGGGACCGCGAGAGACACAGTGACCGAGAGAGACACAGGGACCGAGAGAGACACAGGGACCGAGAGAGAGACACAGGGACCGAGAGAGAGACACAGGGACCGAAAGAGAGACACAGGGACCGAGAGAGAGACACAGGGACCGAAAGAGAGACACAGGGACCGAGAGAGACAAAGGGACCGTGAGATACACAGGGTCCATGTGAGAGACACAGGGACCGAGAGATACACAGGGACCGAGAGAGAGACACAGGAACCGAGTGAGACACAGGGACCGAGAGAGAGACTCAGGGACCGAGAGAGACAAAGGGACCGAGAGAGACACAGGGACCGAGAGAGAGACAGGGACCGACAGAGAGACACAGGGACATCGAGAGAGACACAGGGACCGAGAGAGACACAGGGACTGTGAGAGGGAGACACAGGGAACAAGGAGACACAGGGACCGAGACAGAGAGACACAGGGACCGAGAGAGACGCAGGGACCGAGAGAGAGACACAGGGACCGAGAGAGAGACAGAGGGACCGAGAGAGAGACAGAGGGACCGAGAGAGAGACACAGGGACCGAGAGAGACACAGGGACCGAGAGATAGACGCAGGGACCGAGAGAGACACAGGGACAATGAGAGAGAGACACAGGGACCGAGAGAGACACAGGACCGAGAGAGACACAGGGACCGAGAGAGAGAAACGGGGACCGAGAGAGACGCAGGTCCGAGAAAGACACAGGGACCGAGAGAGAGACAGGGACCGAGAGATAGAGACACAGGGACCGAGAGAGACACAGTGACCGAGGGAGGGACACAGGGATCGAGAGAGACACAGGGACCGAGAGAGAGACACAGGGACCGAGAGAGAGACACAGGGACCGAGAGAGACACAGGGACCGTGAGAGAGACAGGACCGAGACAGAGACACAGGGACCGAGAGAGAGACACAGGGACCGAGTGAGACACAGGGACCGAGAGAGACACAGAGACCGAGAGAGAGACAGGGACCGAGAGAGAGAGACACAGGGACCCAGAGAGACACAGGGACCGAGAGAGAGAGACAAAGGGACCGAGCGAGAGACACAGGGACCGAGAGAGAGACAAAGGGACCGAGAGAGACACAGGGACAAAGAGAGAGAGACACAGGGACCGAGAGAGACACAGGGACCAAGAGAGACTCTGGGACCGAGAGAGACTCAGGGACCGAGAGAGAGACACGGGGACCGAGATAGAGACACAGCGACCGAGAGAGAGAGAATGGGACCGAGAGAGACACAGGGCCGAGAGAGACACAGGGATCGAGAGAGAGACACAGGGACCGAGAGAGATATAGGGACCGAGAGAGAGACACAGGGACCGAGAGAGACACAGGGACCGAGAGAGACACAGGGACCGAGAGTGAGACACAGGGACCGAGAGAGCCACAGGGACCGCGAGAGAGACACAGGGACCGAGAGAGAGACGGGGACCGAGAGATAGACAGAGACCGAGAGAGACACAGGGACCGAGAGAGACACAGAGACCGAGAGAGAGACACAGAGATCGAGAGAGAGACACAGGGACCGAGAGAGACACAGGGACCGAGAGTGAGACACAGGGACCGAGAGAGAGATAGAGACCGAGAGAGAGACTCAGGGACAGATTGAGAGACAGGGACCGAGAGGGACACATGGACCGAGAGAGAGACTCAGGGACCGAGAGAGACACAGGGACCGAGAGAGAGACACAGGGACCGAGAGAGAGACACAGGGACCGAGAGAGAGATACAGGGACCGAGAGAGAAACAGGTACCGAGTGAGAGAAACCGGGACCGAGAGAGAGACACAGGGACCAAGAGAGACACAGGGACCGAGAGAGACACAGGGAGCGAGTGAGACACAGGGAGCGAGTGAGACACAGGGAGCGAGTGAGACACAGGGACCGAGAGAAACACAGGGATCGAGAGTGAGACACAGGGACAGAGAGAGAGACAGGGACCGAGAGGGACACAGGGACCGAGAGAGAGACTCAGGGACCGAGAGAGAGAGACAGGGACCGAGAGAGACACAG
This sequence comes from Carcharhinus amblyrhynchos, assembly GCF_965287045.1. Taxonomy (NCBI): domain Eukaryota; kingdom Metazoa; phylum Chordata; class Chondrichthyes; order Carcharhiniformes; family Carcharhinidae; genus Carcharhinus; species Carcharhinus amblyrhynchos. The sequence goes on from NW_027649866.1 coordinate 47,082, forward strand.
GGACCGATAGAGACAGGGACCGAGAGAGAGAGACACAGGGACCGAGAGAGACACAGGGACCGAGAGAGAGACAGAGGGACCGAGTGAGACACAGGGACCGAGAGAGAAACAGGGACCGATAGAGACAGGGACCGAGAGTGAGACACAGGGACCAAGAGAGACACAGGGACCGAGAGAGACACAGGGACCGAGAGAGACACAGGGACCGAGAGAGAGACACAGGGACCGAGAGAGACACAGGGACCGAGAGAGAGACACAGGGACCGAGAGAGACACAGGGACCGAGAGAGACACAGGGACCGAGAGAGAAACACAGGGACCGAGAGAGAGACACAGGGACCGAGAGAGACACAGGGACCGAGAGAGACACAGGGAGCGAGTGAGACACAGGGAGCGAGTGAGACACAGGGAGCGAGTGAGACACAGGGACCGAGAGAAACATAGGGATCGAGAGTGAGACACAGGGCCGAGAGAGAGACTCAGGGACCGAGAGAGAGAGACAGGGACCGAGAGAGAAACAGGGACCGTTACAGACAGGGACCGAGAGAGAGACACAGGGACCGAGAGAGACACAGGGACCGAGAGAGAGTCAGGGACCGAGAGAGAGAGACACAGGGAACGAGAGAGACACAGGGACCGAGAGAGAGAGACACAGGGACCGAGAGAGACGCAGGGACCGAGAGAAAGACACAGGGACCGAGAGAGAGACACAGGGACCGAGAGAGACACAGGGACAAAGAGAGAGAGACACAGGGACCGAGAGAGACACAGGGACCGAGAGAGACACTGGGACCGAGAGAGACACAGGGACCGAGAGAGAAACACAGGGACCGAGAGAGAGACACAGGGACCGAGAGAGACACAGGGACCGAGAGAGACACAGGGTCCATGTGAGAGACACAGGGACCGAGAGAGAGACACAGGGACGGAGAGAGAGACACAGGGACCGAGAGAGAGACACAGGGACCGAGTGAGACACAGCGACCGAGAGAGAGACACAGGGACCGAGAGAGACACAGGGACCGAGAGAGACACAGGGAGCGAGTGAGACACAGGGACCGAGAGATACACAGGGACCGAGTGAGACACAGGGTCCATGTGAGAGACACAGGGACCGAGAGAGAGACACAGGGACGGAGAGAGAGACACAGGGACCGAGAGAGAGACACAGGGACCGAGTGAGACACAGCGACCGAGAGAGAGACACAGGGACCGAGAGAGACACAGGGACCGAGAGAGACACAGGGACCGAGTGAGACACAGGGTCCATGTGAGAGACACAGGGACCGAGAGAGAGACACAGGGACGGAGAGAGAGACACAGGGACCGAGGGAGACACAGGGACCGAGAGAGACACAGGGAGCGAGTGAGACACAGGGACCGAGAGAAACACAGGGACCGAGTGAGACACAGCGACCGAGAGTGAGACACAGGGACCGAGAGAGACAAAGGGACCGAGAGAGAGACAGGGACCGAGAGAGAGACACAGGGACATCGAGAGAGACACAGGGACCGAGAGAGACCAGGGACCGAGTGAGGGAAACAGGGACCGAGAGAGAGACAGGGACCGAGAGAGAGACAGAGGGACCGAGAGAGAGACAGAGGGATCGAGAGAGAGACAGAGCGACCGAGAGAGACACAGGGACAAAGAGAGAGAGACACAGGGACCGAGAGAGAGACAGGGACCAAGAGAGAGACACAGGGACGGAGAGAGAGACACAGGGACCGAAAGAGAGACACAGGGACAGAGAGAGAGACACAGGGACCGAGAGAGACACAGGGACCGAGTGAGACACAGGGACCGAGAGAGCCACAGGGACCGAGAGAGAGACACAGTGACCGAGAGAGACACAGGGACCGAGAGAGACACAGGGACCGAGAGAGAGACACAGGGACCGAGAGAGAGACACAGGGACCGAGAGAGAGACACAGGGACCGAGAGAGACACAGGGACCGAGAGAGAGACACAGGGACCGAGTGAGACACAGGGACCGAGAGAGAAACAGGGACCGATAGAGACAGGGACCGAGAGTGAGACGCAGGGACCAAGAGAGACACAGGGACCGAGAGAGACAGGGACCGAGAGAGCGAGACACAGGGACCGAGAGAGACAGGGACCGAGAGAGAGATACAGGGACCGAGAGAGACACAGGGACCGAGAGAGAAACACAGGGACCGGGAGAGAGACCGGGACCGAGAGAGACACAGGGACCTAGAGAGACACAGTGACCGAGAGAGACACAGGGACCGAGAGTGAGACACAGGGACCGAGAGAGAGACACAGGGACCGAGAGAGAAACAGGGACCGAGAGAGACAAAGGGACCGAGAGAGAGACACAGGGACCGAGAGAGACACAGGGACCGAGAGAGACACAGGGACCGAGAGAGAGAGACACAGGGACCGAGAGAGAGACACAGGGACCGAGAGAGAGACACAGGGACCGAGAGAGAGATACAGGGACCGAGAGAGAAACAGGTACCGAGTGAGAGAAACAGGGATCGAGAGAGACACAGGGACCGAGAGAGAGAGAAACAGGGAACGAGAGAGACACAGGGACCGAGAGAGACACAGGGACCGAGAGAGAGAGACACAGGGAACGAGAGAGACACAGGGACCGAGAGAGAGAGACACAGGGAACGAGAGAGACACAGGGACCGAGAGAGAGAGACAATGGGACCGAGAGAGAGACACAGGGACCGAGAGAGAGACACAGGGACCGAGAGAGATACAGGGACAAAGAGAGAGAGACACAGGGACCGAGAGAGACACAGGGACCGAGAGAGACACTGGGACCGAGAGAGACACTGGGACCGAGAGAGAGACACGGGGACCGAGATAGAGACACAGCGACCGAGAGAGAGAGAGACACAGGGACCGAGAGAGACACAGGGACCGAGAGAGACACAGGGCCGAGAGAGACACAGGGATCGAGAGAGAGACACAGGGACCGAGAGAGATATAGGGACCGAGAGAGAGACACAGGGACCGAGAGAGCCACAGGGACCGAGAGAGCCACAGGGACCGAGAGAGAGACACAAGGACCGAGAGAGACACAGTGACCGAGAGAGACACAGGGACCGAGAGAGACTGAGGGACCGAGAGAGAGACACAGGGACGGAGAGAGAGACACAGGGACCGAACGAGAGACACAGGGACGGAGAGAGAGACACAGGGACCGAAAGAGAGACACAGGGACGGAGAGAGAGACACAGGGACCGAGAGAGACACAGGGACCGAGTGAGACACAGGGACCGAGAGAGCCACAGGGACCGAGAGAGAGACACAGGGACCGCGAGAGACACAGTGACCGAGAGAGACACAGGGTCCGAGAGAGACACAGGGACCGAGAGAGAGACACAGGGACCGAGAGAGAGACACAGGGACCGAAAGAGAGACACAGGGACCGAGAGAGAGACACGGGGACCGAAAGAGAGACACAGGGACCGAGAGAGACAACGGGACCGTGAGAGACACAGGGTCCATGTGAGAGACACAGGGACCGAGAGATACACAGGGACCGAGTGAGAGACACAGGGACCGAGTGAGACACAGGGACCGAGAGAGAGACTCAGGGACCGAGAGAGACAAAGGGACCGAGAGAGACACAGGGAGCGAGTGAGACACAGGGAGCGAGTGAGTCACAGGGACCGAGAGAAACACAGGGACCGAGAGTGAGACACAGGGACCGAGAGAGACACAGGGACCGAGAGAGAGACAGGGACCGAGAGAGAGACACAGGGACATCGAGAGAGACACAGGGACCGAGAGAGACACAGGGACTGTGAGAGGGAGACACAGGGAACAAGGAGACACAGGGACCGAGACAGAGAGACACAGGGACCGAGAGAGACGCAGGGACCGAGAGAGAGACACAGGGACCGAGAGAGAGACAGAGGGACCGAGAGAGAGACAGAGGGACCGAGAGAGAGACACAGGGACCGAGAGAGACACAGGGACTGAGAGATAGACGCAGGGACCGAGAGAGACACAGGGACAATGAGAGAGAGACACAGGGACCGAGAGAGACACAGGACCGAGAGAGACACAGGGACCGAGAGAGAGAAACGGGGACCGAGATAGAGACACAGCGACCGAGAGAGAGAGACAGGGACCGAGAGAGACGCAGGTCCGAGAAAGACACAGGGACCGAGAGAGAGACACAGGGACCGAGAGAGATACTGGGACCGAGAGAGAGACACAGGGACCGAGAGAGCCACAGGGACCGAGAGATAGAGACACAGGGACCGAGAGAGACACAGTGACCGAGGGAGGGACACAGGGATCGAGAGAGACACAGGGACCGAGAGAGACACAGGGAGCGAGTGAGACACAGGGAGCGAGTGAGACACAGGGAGCGAGTGAGACACAGGGACCGAGAGAAACATAGGGATCGAGAGTGAGACACAGGGCCGAGAGAGAGACTCAGGGACCGAGAGAGAGAGACAGGGACCGAGAGAGAAACAGGGACCGATACAGACAGGGACCGAGAGAGAGACACAGGGACCGAGAGAGACACAGGGACCGAGAGAGAGACAGGGACCGAGAGAGAGAGACACAGGGAACGAGAGAGACACAGGGACCGAGAGAGAGAGACACAGGGACCGAGAGAGACGCAGGGACCGAGAGAAAGACACAGGGACCGAGAGAGAGACACAGGGACCGAGAGAGACACAGGGACAAAGAGAGAGAGACACAGGGACCGAGAGAGACACAGGGACCGAGAGAGACACTGGGACCGAGAGAGACACAGGGACCGAGAGAGAAACACAGGGACCGAGAGAGAGACACAGGGACCGAGAGAGACACAGGGACCGAGAGAGACACAGGGTCCATGTGAGAGACACAGGGACCGAGAGAGAGACACAGGGACGGAGAGAGAGACACAGGGACCGAGAGAGAGACACAGGGACCGAGTGAGACACAGCGACCGAGAGAGAGACACAGGGACCGAGAGAGACACAGGGACCGAGAGAGACACAGGGAGCGAGTGAGACACAGGGACCGAGAGATACACAGGGACCGAGTGAGACACAGGGTCCATGTGAGAGACACAGGGACCGAGAGAGAGACACAGGGACGGAGAGAGAGACACAGGGACCGAGAGAGAGACACAGGGACCGAGTGAGACACAGCGACCGAGAGAGAGACACAGGGACCGAGAGAGACACAGGGACCGAGAGAGACACAGGGACCGAGTGAGACACAGGGTCCATGTGAGAGACACAGGGACCGAGAGAGAGACACAGGGACGGAGAGAGAGACACAGGGACCGAGAGAGACACAGGGACCGAGAGAGACACAGGGAGCGAGTGAGACACAGGGACCGAGAGAAACACAGGGACCGAGTGAGACACAGCGACCGAGAGTGAGACACAGGGACCGAGAGAGATACAGGGACCGAGAGAGAGACAGGGACCGAGAGAGAGACACAGGGACATCGAGAGAGACACAGGGACCGAGAGAGACCAGGGACCGAGTGAGGGAAACAGGGACCGAGAGAGAGACAGGGACCGAGAGAGAGACAGAGGGACCGAGAGAGAGACAGAGGGACCGAGAGAGAGACAGAGCGACCGAGAGAGACACAGGGACAAAGAGAGAGAGACACAGGGACCGAGAGAGAGACAGGGACCAAGAGAGAGACACAGGGACGGAGAGAGAGACACAGGGACCGAAAGAGAGACACAGGGACAGAGAGAGAGACACAGGGACCGAGAGAGACACAGGGACCGAGTGAGACACAGGGACCGAGAGAGCCACAGGGACCGAGAGAGAGACACAGTGACCGAGAGAGACACAGGGACCGAGAGAGACACAGGGACCGAGAGAGAGACACAGGGACCGAGAGAGAGACACAGGGACCGAGAGAGAGACACAGGGACCGAGAGAGACACAGGGACCGAGAGAGAGACACAGGGACCGAGTGAGACACAGGGACCGAGAGAGAAACAGGGACCGATAGAGACAGGGACCGAGAGTGAGACGCAGGGACCAAGAGAGACACAGGGACCGAGAGAGACAGGGACCGAGAGAGCGAGACACAGGGACCGAGAGAGACAGGGACCGAGAGAGAGATACAGGGACCGAGAGAGACACAGGGACCGAGAGAGAAACACAGGGACCGGGAGAGAGACCGGGACCGAGAGAGACACAGGGACCTAGAGAGACACAGTGACCGAGAGAGACACAGGGACCGAGAGTGAGACACAGGGACCGAGAGAGAGACACAGGGACCGAGAGAGAAACAGGGACCGAGAGAGACAAAGGGACCGAGAGAGAGACACAGGGACCGAGAGAGACACAGGGACCGAGAGAGACACAGGGACCGAGAGAGAGAGACACAGGGACCGAGAGAGAGACACAGGGACCGAGAGAGAGACACAGGGACCGAGAGAGAGATACAGGGACCGAGAGAGAAACAGGTACCGAGTGAGAGAAACAGGGATCGAGAGAGACACAGGGACCGAGAGAGAGAGAAACAGGGAACGAGAGAGACACAGGGACCGAGAGAGACACAGGGACCGAGAGAGAGAGACACAGGGAACGAGAGAGACACAGGGACCGAGAGAGAGAGACACAGGGAACGAGAGAGACACAGGGACCGAGAGAGAGAGACAATGGGACCGAGAGAGAGACACAGGGACCGAGAGAGAGACACAGGGACCGAGAGAGATACAGGGACAAAGAGAGAGAGACACAGGGACCGAGAGAGACACAGGGACCGAGAGAGACACTGGGACCGAGAGAGACACTGGGACCGAGAGAGAGACACGGGGACCGAGATAGAGACACAGCGACCGAGAGAGAGAGAGACACAGGGACCGAGAGAGACACAGGGACCGAGAGAGACACAGGGCCGAGAGAGACACAGGGATCGAGAGAGAGACACAGGGACCGAGAGAGATATAGGGACCGAGAGAGAGACACAGGGACCGAGAGAGCCACAGGGACCGAGAGAGATATAGGGACCGAGAGAGAGACACAGGGACCGAGAGAGAGACACAGGGACCGAGAGAGCCACAGGGACCGAGAGAGAGACACAAGGACCGAGAGAGACACAGTGACCGAGAGAGACACAGGGACCGAGAGAGACTGAGGGACCGAGAGAGAGACACAGGGACGGAGAGAGAGACACAGGGACCGAACGAGAGACACAGGGACGGAGAGAGAGACACAGGGACCGAAAGAGAGACACAGGGACGGAGAGAGAGACACAGGGACCGAGAGAGACACAGGGACCGAGTGAGACACAGGGACCGAGAGAGCCACAGGGACCGAGAGAGAGACACAGGGACCGCGAGAGACACAGTGACCGAGAGAGACACAGGGTCCGAGAGAGACACAGGGACCGAGAGAGAGACACAGGGACCGAGAGAGAGACACAGGGACCGAAAGAGAGACACAGGGACCGAGAGAGAGACACAGGGACCGAAAGAGAGACACAGGGACCGAGAGAGACAACGGGACCGTGAGAGACACAGGGTCCATGTGAGAGACACAGGGACCGAGAGATACACAGGGACCGAGTGAGAGACACAGGGACCGAGTGAGACACAGGGACCGAGAGAGAGACTCAGGGACCGAGAGAGACAAAGGGACCGAGAGAGACACAGGGAGCGAGTGAGACACAGGGAGCGAGTGAGTCACAGGGACCGAGAGAAACACAGGGACCGAGAGTGAGACACAGGGACCGAGAGAGACACAGGGACCGAGAGAGAGACAGGGACCGAGAGAGAGACACAGGGACATCGAGAGAGACACAGGGACCGAGAGAGACACAGGGACTGTGAGAGGGAGACACAGGGAACAAGGAGACACAGGGACCGAGACAGAGAGACACAGGGACCGAGAGAGACGCAGGGACCGAGAGAGAGACACAGGGACCGAGAGAGAGACAGAGGGACCGAGAGAGAGACAGAGGGACCGAGAGAGAGACACAGGGACCGAGAGAGACACAGGGACTGAGAGATAGACGCAGGGACCGAGAGAGACACAGGGACAATGAGAGAGAGACACAGGGACCGAGAGAGACACAGGACCGAGAGAGACACAGGGACCGAGAGAGAGAAACGGGGACCGAGATAGAGACACAGCGACCGAGAGAGAGAGACAGGGACCGAGAGAGACGCAGGTCCGAGAAAGACACAGGGACCGAGAGAGAGACACAGGGACCGAGAGAGATACTGGGACCGAGAGAGAGACACAGGGACCGAGAGAGCCACAGGGACCGAGAGATAGAGACACAGGGACCGAGAGAGACACAGTGACCGAGGGAGGGACACAGGGATCGAGAGAGACACAGGGACCGAGAGTGACACAGGGACCGAGAGAGAGACACAGGGACCGAGAGAGAGACACAGGGACCGAGAGAGACACAGGGACCGTGAGAGAGACAGGACCGAGACAGAGACACAGGGACCGAGAGAGAGACACAGGGACCGAGAGAGAGACACAGGGACCGAGTGAGACACAGGGACCGAGAGAGACACAGAGACCGAGAGAGAGACAGGGACCGAGAGAGAGACACAGGGACCCAGAGAGACACAGGGACCGAGAGAGAGACGGGGACCGAGAGATAGACAGAGACCGAGAGAGACACAGGGACCGAGAGAGACACAGGGACCGAGAGAGAGACAGGGACCGAGAGAGACACAGGGACCGAGAGAGACACAGAGACCGAGAGAGAGACACAGAGACCGAGAGAGAGACACAGGGACCGAGAGAGACACAGGGACCGAGAGAGAGACACAGGGACCGAGAGAGAGATAGAGACCGAGAGAGAGACTCAGGGACAGATTGAGAGACAGGGACCGAGAGGGACACATGGACCGAGAGAGAGACTCAGGGACCGAGAGAGAGACACAGGGACCGAGAGAGAGACACAGGGACCGAGAGAGAGATACAGGGACCGAGAGAGAAACAGGTACCGAGTGAGAGAAACCGGGACCGAGAGAGACACAGGGAGCGAGTGAGACACAGGGAGCGAGTGAGACACAGGGAGCGAGTGAGACACAGGGAACGAGAGAAACACAGGGATCGAGAGTGAGACACAGGGACAGAGAGAGAGACAGGGACCGAGAGGGACACAGGGACCGAGAGAGAGACTCAGGGACCGAGAGAGAGAGACAGGGACCGAGAGAGAAACAGGGACCGATAGAGACAGGGACCGAGAGAGAGAGACACAGGGACCGAGAGAGACACAGGGACCGAGTGAGAAACACAGGGACCGGGAGAGAGACCGGGACCGAGAGAGACACAGGGACCGAGAGAGACACAGTGTCCGAGAGAGACACAGGGACCGAGAGTGAGACACAGGTACCAAGAGAGAGACACAGGGACCGAGAGAGAATCAGGGACCGAGAGAGACACAGGGACCGAGAGAGAGACACAGGGACCGAGGGAGACACAGGGACCGAGAGAGACACAGGGACCGAGAGAGAGAGACACAGGGACCGAGAGAGACAGGGACCGAGAGAGAGACACAGGGACCGAGAGAGACACAGGGACCGATAGAGAAACACAGGCACCGGGAGAGAGACCGGGACCGAGAGAGACACAGGGACCTAGAGAGACACAGTGACCGAGAGAGACACAGGGACCGAGAGTGAGACACAGGTACCAAGAGAGAGACACAGGGACCGAGAGAGAAACAGGGACCGAGAGAGACAAAGGGACCGAGAGAGAGACACAGGGACCGAGAGAGACACAGGGACCGAGAGAGACACAGGGACCGAGAGAGAGAGACACAGGGACCGAGAGAGAGGCACAGGGACCGAGAGAGAGACACAGGGACCGAGAGAGAGATACAGGGACCGAGAGAGAAACAGGTACCGAGTGAGAGAAACAGGGATCGAGAGAGACACAGGGACCGAGAGAGAGAGACACAGGGAACGAGAGAGACACAGGGACCGAGAGAGAGAAACAATGGGACCGAGAGAGAGACACAGGGACCGAGAGAGAGACACAGGGACCGAGAGAGACACAGGGACAAAGAGAGAGAGACACAGGGACCGAGAGAGACACAGGGACCGAGAGAGACACAGGGACCGAGATAGAGACACGGGGACCGAGATAGAGACACAGCGACCGAGAGAGAGAGACAGGGACCGAGAGAGACACAGGGCCGAGAGAGACACAGGGATCGAGAGAGAGACACAGGGACGGAGAGAGAGAGACAGGGACCGAGAGAGACACAGGGCCGAGAGAGACACAGGGATCGAGAGAGAGACACAGGGACCGAGAGAGCCACAGGGACCGAGAGAGAGACACAAGGACCGAGAGAGACACAGTGACCGAGAGAGACACAGGGACCGAGAGAGACTGAGGGACCGAGAGAGAGACACAGGGACGGAGAGAGAGACACAGGGACCGAACGAGAGGCACAGGGACGGAGAGAGAGACACAGGGACCGAAAGAGAGACACAGGGACGGAGAGAGAGACACAGGGACAGAGAGAGAGACACAGGGACGGAGAGAGAGACACAGGGACCGAAAGAGAGACACAGGGACGGAGAGAGAGACACAGGAACCGAGAGAGACACAGGGACCGAGTGAGACACAGGGACCGAGAGAGCCACAGGGACCGAGAGAGAGACACAGGGACCGCGAGAGACACAGTGACCGAGAGAGACACAGGGACCGAGAGAGACACAGGGACCGAGAGAGAGACACAGGGACCGAGAGAGAGACACAGGGACCGAAAGAGAGACACAGGGACCGAGAGAGAGACACAGGGACCGAAAGAGAGACACAGGGACCGAGAGAGACAAAGGGACCGTGAGATACACAGGGTCCATGTGAGAGACACAGGGACCGAGAGATACACAGGGACCGAGAGAGAGACACAGGGACCGAGTGAGACACAGGGACCGAGAGAGAGACTCAGGGACCGAGAGAGACAAAGGGACCGAGAGAGACACAGGGACCGAGAGAGAGACAGGGACCGAGAGAGAGACACAGGGACATCGAGAGAGACACAGGGACCGAGAGAGACACAGGGACTGTGAGAGGGAGACACAGGGAACAAGGAGACACAGGGACCGAGACAGAGAGACACAGGGACCGAGAGAGACGCAGGGACCGAGAGAGAGACACAGGGACCGAGAGAGAGACAGAGGGACCGAGAGAGAGACAGAGGGACCGAGAGAGAGACACAGGGACCGAGAGAGACACAGGGACCGAGAGATAGACGCAGGGACCGAGAGAGACACAGGGACAATGAGAGAGAGACACAGGGACCGAGAGAGACACAGGACCGAGAGAGACACAGGGACCGAGAGAGAGAAACGGGGACCGAGAGAGACGCAGGTCCGAGAAAGACACAGGGACCGAGAGAGAGACACAGGGACCGAGAGAGCCACAGGGACCGAGAGATAGAGACACAGGGACCGAGAGAGACACAGTGACCGAGGGAGGGACACAGGGATCGAGAGAGACACAGGGACCGAGAGAGAGACACAGGGACCGAGAGAGAGACACAGGGACCGAGAGAGACACAGGGACCGTGAGAGAGACAGGACCGAGACAGAGACACAGGGACCGAGAGAGAGACACAGGGACCGAGTGAGACACAGGGACCGAGAGAGACACAGAGACCGAGAGAGAGACAGGGACCGAGAGAGAGAGACACAGGGACCCAGAGAGACACAGGGACCGAGAGAGAGAGACAAAGGGACCGAGCGAGAGACACAGGGACCGAGAGAGAGACAAAGGGACCGAGAGAGACACAGGGACAAAGAGAGAGAGACACAGGGACCGAGAGAGACACAGGGACCAAGAGAGACTCTGGGACCGAGAGAGAGACACGGGGACCGAGATAGAGACACAGCGACCGAGAGAGAGAGAATGGGACCGAGAGAGACACAGGGCCGAGAGAGACACAGGGATCGAGAGAGAGACACAGGGACCGAGAGAGATATAGGGACCGAGAGAGAGACACAGGGACCGAGAGAGACACAGGGACCGAGAGAGACACAGGGACCGAGAGTGAGACACAGGGACCGAGAGAGCCACAGGGACCGCGAGAGAGACACAGGGACCGAGAGAGAGACGGGGACCGAGAGATAGACAGAGACCGAGAGAGACACAGGGACCGAGAGAGACACAGAGACCGAGAGAGAGACACAGAGATCGAGAGAGAGACACAGGGACCGAGAGAGACACAGGGACCGAGAGTGAGACACAGGGACCGAGAGAGAGATAGAGACCGAGAGAGAGACTCAGGGACAGATTGAGAGACAGGGACCGAGAGGGACACATGGACCGAGAGAGAGACTCAGGGACCGAGAGAGACACAGGGACCGAGAGAGAGACACAGGGACCGAGAGAGAGACACAGGGACCGAGAGAGAGATACAGGGACCGAGAGAGAAACAGGTACCGAGTGAGAGAAACCGGGACCGAGAGAGAGACACAGGGACCAAGAGAGACACAGGGACCGAGAGAGACACAGGGAGCGAGTGAGACACAGGGAGCGAGTGAGACACAGGGAGCGAGTGAGACACAGGGACCGAGAGAAACACAGGGATCGAGAGTGAGACACAGGGACAGAGAGAGAGACAGGGACCGAGAGGGACACAGGGACCGAGAGAGAGACTCAGGGACCGAGAGAGAGAGACAGGGACCGAGAGAGAAACAGGGACCGATAGAGACAGGGACCGAGAGAGAGAGACACAGGGACCGAGAGAGACACAGGGACCGAGAGAGAGACAGAGGGACCGAGTGAGACACAGGGACCGAGAGAGAAACAGGGACCGATAGAGACAGGGACCGAGAGTGAGACACAGGGACCAAGAGAGACACAGGGACCGAGAGAGACACAGGGACCGAGAGAGACACAGGGACCGAGAGAGAGACACAGGGACCGAGAGAGACACAGGGACCGAGAGAGAGACACAGGGACCGAGAGAGACACAGGGACCGAGAGAGACACAGGGACCGAGAGAGAAACACAGGGACCGAGAGAGAGACACAGGGACCGAGAGAGTCACAGGGACCGAGAGAGACACAGGGAGCGAGTGAGACACAGGGAGCGAGTGAGACACAGGGAGCGAGTGAGACACAGGGACCGAGAGAAACATAGGGATCGAGAGTGAGACACAGGGCCGAGAGAGAGACTCAGGGACCGAGAGAGAGAGACAGGGACCGAGAGAGAAACAGGGACCGATACAGACAGGGACCGAGAGAGAGACACAGGGACCGAGAGAGACACAGGGACCGAGAGAGAGACAGGGACCGAGAGAGAGAGACACAGGGAACGAGAGAGACACAGGGACCGAGAGAGAGAGACACAGGGACCGAGAGAGACGCAGGGACCGAGAGAAAGACACAGGGACCGAGAGAGAGACACAGGGACCGAGAGAGACACAGGGACAAAGAGAGAGAGACACAGGGACCGAGAGAGACACAGGGACCGAGAGAGACACTGGGACCGAGAGAGACACAGGGACCGAGAGAGAAACACAGGGACCGAGAGAGAGACACAGGGACCGAGAGAGACACAGGGACCGAGAGAGACACAGGGTCCATGTGAGAGACACAGGGACCGAGAGAGAGACACAGGGACGGAGAGAGAGACACAGGGACCGAGAGAGAGACACAGGGACCGAGTGAGACACAGCGACCGAGAGAGAGACACAGGGACCGAGAGAGACACAGGGACCGAGAGAGACACAGGGAGCGAGTGAGACACAGGGACCGAGAGATACACAGGGACCGAGTGAGACACAGGGTCCATGTGAGAGACACAGGGACCGAGAGAGAGACACAGGGACGGAGAGAGAGACACAGGGACCGAGAGAGAGACACAGGGACCGAGTGAGACACAGCGACCGAGAGAGAGACACAGGGACCGAGAGAGACACAGGGACCGAGAGAGACACAGGGACCGAGTGAGACACAGGGTCCATGTGAGAGACACAGGGACCGAGAGAGAGACACAGGGACGGAGAGAGAGACACAGGGACCGAGAGAGAGACACAGGGACCGAGTGAGACACAGCGACCGAGAGAGAGACACAGGGACCGAGAGAGACACAGGGACCGAGAGAGACACAGGGACCGAGTGAGACACAGCGACCGAGAGTGAGACACAGGGACCGAGAGAGACAAAGGGACCGAGAGAGAGACAGGGACCGAGAGAGAGACACAGGGACATCGAGAGAGACACAGGGACCGAGAGAGACCAGGGACCGAGTGAGGGAAACAGGGACCGAGAGAGAGACAGGGACCGAGAGAGAGACAGAGGGACCGAGAGAGAGACAGAGGGACCGAGAGAGAGACAGAGCGACCGAGAGAGACACAGGGACAAAGAGAGAGAGACACAGGGACCGAGAGAGAGACAGGGACCAAGAGAGAGACACAGGGACGGAGAGAGAGACACAGGGACCGAAAGAGAGACACAGGGACAGAGAGAGAGACACAGGGACCGAGAGAGACACAGGGACCGAGTGAGACACAGGGACCGAGAGAGCCACAGGGACCGAGAGAGAGACACAGTGACCGAGAGAGACACAGGGACCGAGAGAGACACAGGGACCGAGAGAGAGACACAGGGACCGAGAGAGAGACACAGGGACCGAGAGAGAGACACAGGGACCGAGAGAGACACAGGGACCGAGAGAGAGACACAGGGACCGAGTGAGACACAGGGACCGAGAGAGAAACAGGGACCGATAGAGACAGGGACCGAGAGTGAGAAGCAGGGACCAAGAGAGACACAGGGACCGAGAGAGACAGGGACCGAGAGAGCGAGACACAGGGACCGAGAGAGACAGGGACCGAGAGAGAGATACAGGGACCGAGAGAGACACAGGGACCGAGAGAGAAACACAGGGACCGGGAGAGAGACCGGGACCGAGAGAGACACAGGGACCTAGAGAGACACAGTGACCGAGAGAGACACAGGGACAGAGAGTGAGACACAGGTACCAAGAGAGAGACACAGGGACCGAGAGAGAAACAGGGACCGAGAGAGACAAAGGGACCGAGAGAGAGACACAGGGACCGAGAGAGACACAGGGACCGAGAGAGACACAGGGACCGAGAGAGAGAGACACAGGGACCGAGAGAGAGACACAGGGACCGAGAGAGAGACACAGGGACCGAGAGAGAGATACAGGGACCGAGAGAGAAACAGGTACCGAGTGAGAGAAACAGGGATCGAGAGAGACACAGGGACCGAGAGAGAGAGAAACAGGGAACGAGAGAGAGACACAGGGACCGAGAGAGAGAGAAACAGGGACCGAGAGAGACACAGGGACCGAGAGAGACACAGGGACCGAGAGAGAGAGACACAGGGAACGAGAGAGACACAGGGACCGAGAGAGAGAGACACAGGGAACGAGAGAGACACAGGGACCGAGAGAGAGAGACAATGGGACCGAGAGAGAGACACAGGGACCGAGAGAGAGACACAGGGACCGAGAGAGATACAGGGACAAAGAGAGAGAGACACAGGGACCGAGAGAGACACAGGGACCGAGAGAGACACTGGGACCGAGAGAGACACTGGGACCGAGAGAGAGACACGGGGACCGAGATAGAGACACAGCGACCGAGAGAGAGAGACAGGGACCGAGAGAGACACAGGGCCGAGAGAGACACAGGGATCGAGAGAGAGACACAGGGACCGAGAGAGATATAGGGACCGAGAGAGAGACACAGGGACCGAGAGAGCCACAGGGACCGAGAGAGATATAGGGACCGAGAGAGAGACACAGGGACCGAGAGAGAGACACAGGGACCGAGAGAGCCACAGGGACCGAGAGAGAGACACAAGGACCGAGAGAGACACAGTGACCGAGAGAGACACAGGGACCGAGAGAGACTGAGGGACCGAGAGAGAGACACAGGGACGGAGAGAGAGACACAGGGACCGAACGAGAGACACAGGGACGGAGAGAGAGACACAGGGACCGAAAGAGAGACACAGGGACGGAGAGAGAGACACAGGGACCGAGAGAGACACAGGGACCGAGTGAGACACAGGGACCGAGAGAGCCACAGGGACCGAGAGAGAGACACAGGGACCGCGAGAGACACAGTGACCGAGAGAGACACAGGGTCCGAGAGAGACACAGGGACCGAGAGAGAGACACAGGGACCGAGAGAGAGACACAGGGACCGAAAGAGAGACACAGGGACCGAGAGAGAGACACAGGGACCGAAAGAGAGACACAGGGACCGAGAGAGACAACGGGACCGTGAGAGACACAGGGTCCATGTGAGAGACACAGGGACCGAGAGATACACAGGGACCGAGTGAGAGACACAGGGACCGAGTGAGACACAGGGACCGAGAGAGAGACTCAGGGACCGAGAGAGACAAAGGGACCGAGAGAGACACAGGGAGCGAGTGAGACACAGGGAGCGAGTGAGTCACAGGGACCGAGAGAAACACAGGGACCGAGAGTGAGACACAGGGACCGAGAGAGACACAGGGACCGAGAGAGAGACAGGGACCGAGAGAGAGACACAGGGACATCGAGAGAGACACAGGGACCGAGAGAGACACAGGGACTGTGAGAGGGAGACACAGGGAACAAGGAGACACAGGGACCGAGACAGAGAGACACAGGGACCGAGAGAGACGCAGGGACCGAGAGAGAGACACAGGGACCGAGAGAGAGACAGAGGGACCGAGAGAGAGACAGAGGGACCGAGAGAGAGACACAGGGACCGAGAGAGACACAGGGACTGTGAGATAGACGCAGGGACCGAGAGAGACACAGGGACAATGAGAGAGAGACACAGGGACCGAGAGAGACACAGGACCGAGAGAGACACAGGGACCGAGAGAGAGAAACGGGGACCGAGATAGAGACACAGCGACCGAGAGAGAGAGACAGGGACCGAGAGAGACGCAGGTCCGAGAAAGACACAGGGACCGAGAGAGAGACACAGGGACCGAGAGAGATACTGGGACCGAGAGAGAGACACAGGGACCGAGAGAGCCACAGGGACCGAGAGATAGAGACACAGGGACCGAGAGAGACACAGTGACCGAGGGAGGGACACAGGGATCGAGAGAGACACAGGGACCGAGAGTGACACAGGGACCGAGAGAGAGACACAGGGACCGAGAGAGAGACACAGGGACCGAGAGAGACACAGGGACCGTGAGAGAGACAGGACCGAGACAGAGACACAGGGACTTAGAGAGAGACACAGGGACCGAGAGAGAGACACAGGGACCGAGTGAGACACAGGGACCGAGAGAGACACAGAGACCGAGAGAGAGACAGGGACCGAGAGAGAGACACAGGGACCCAGAGAGACACAGGGACCGAGAGAGAGACGGGGACCGAGAGATAGACAGAGACCGAGAGAGACACAGGGACCGAGAGAGACACAGGGACCGAGAGAGAGACAGGGACCGAGAGAGACACAGGGACCGAGAGAGACACAGAGACCGAGAGAGAGACACAGAGACCGAGAGAGAGACACAGGGACCGAGAGAGACACAGGGACCGAGAGAGAGACACAGGGACCGAGAGAGAGATAGAGACCGAGAGAGAGACTCAGGGACAGATTGAGAGACAGGGACCGAGAGGGACACATGGACCGAGAGAGAGACTCAGGGACCGAGAGAGAGACACAGGGACCGAGAGAGAGACACAGGGACCGAGAGAGAGACAGGTACCGAGTGAGAGAAACCGGGACCGAGAGAGACACAGGGAGCGAGTGAGACACAGGGAGCGAGTGAGACACAGGGAGCGAGTGAGACACAGGGACCGAGAGAAACACAGGGATCGAGAGTGAGACACAGGGACAGAGAGAGAGACAGGGACCGAGAGGGACACAGGGACCGAGAGAGAGACTCAGGGACCGAGAGAGAGAGACAGGGACCGAGAGAGAAACAGGGACCGATAGAGACAGGGACCGAGAGAGAGAGACACAGGGACCGAGAGAGACACAGGGACCGAGTGAGAAACACAGGGACCGGGAGAGAGACCGGGACCGAGAGAGACACAGGGACCGAGAGAGACACAGTGTCCGAGAGAGACACAGGGACCGAGAGAGAATCAGGGACCGAGAGAGACACAGGGACCGAGAGAGAGACAGGGACCGAGAGAGAGAGACACAGGGACCGAGAGAGACACAGGGACCGAGAGAGAGAGACACAGGGACCGAGAGAGACAGGGACCGAGAGAGAGACACAGGGACCGAGAGAGACACAGGGACCGATAGAGAAACACAGGCACCGGGAGAGAGACCGGGACCGAGAGAGACACAGGGACCGAGAGAGAGACAGGGACCGAGAGAGAGAGACACAGGGAACGAGAGAGACAGAGGGACCGAGAGAAAGAGACACAGGGACCGAGAGAGACGCAGGGACCGAGAGAAAGACACAGGGACCGAGAGAGAGACACAGGGACCGAGTGAGACACAGGGACAAAGAGAGAGAGACACAGGGACCGAGAGAGACACAGGGACCGAGAGAGACACTGGGACCGAGAGAGACATAGGGACCGAGAGAGAAACACAGGGACCGAGAGAGAGACACAGGGACCGAGAGAGACACAGGGACCGAGAGAGACACAGGGTCCATGTGAGAGACACAGGGACCGAGAGAGAGACACAGGGACGGAGAGAGAGACACAGGGACCGAGAGAGAGACACAGGGACCGAGTGAGACACAGCGACCGAGAGAGAGACACAGGGACCGAGAGAGACACAGGGACCGAGAGAGACACAGGGAGCGAGTGAGACACAGGGACCGAGAGATACACAGGGACCGAGTGAGACACAGGGTCCATGTGAGAGACACAGGGACCGAGAGAGAGACACAGGGACGGAGAGAGAGACACAGGGACCGAGAGAAAGACACAGGGACCGAGTGAGACACAGCGACCGAGAGAGAGACACAGGGACCGAGAGAGACACAGGGACCGAGAGAGACACAGGGACCGAGTGAGACACAGGGTCCATGTGAGAGACACAGGGACCGAGAGAGAGACACAGGGACGGAGAGAGAGACAGAGGGACCGAGAGAGAGACACAGGGACCGAGTGAGACACAGCGACCGAGAGAGAGACACAGGGACCGAGAGAGACACAGGGACCGAGAGAGACACAGGGAGCGAGTGAGACACAGGGACAGAGAGAAACACAGGGACCGAGTGAGACACAGCGACCGAGAGTGAGACACAGGGACCGAGAGAGACAAAGGGACCGAGAGAGAGACAGGGACCGAGAGAGAGACACAGGGACATCGAGAGAGACACAGGGACCGAGAGAGACACAGGTACCGAGTGAGGGAAACAGGGACCGAGAGAGAGACAGGGACCGAGAGAGAGACAGAGGGACCGAGAGAGAGACAGAGGGACCGAGAGAGAGACAGAGCGACCGAGAGAGACACAGGGACAAAGAGAGAGAGACACAGGGACCGAGAGAGAGACAGGGACCAAGAGAGAGACACAGGGACGGAGAGAGAGACACAGGGACCGAAAGAGAGACACAGGGACAGAGAGAGAGACACAGGGACCGAGTGAGACACAGGGACCGAGAGAGCCACCGGGACCGAGAGAGAGACACAGTGACCGAGAGAGACACAGGGACCGAGAGAGACACAGGGACCGAGAGAGAGACACAGGGACCGAGAGAGAGACACAGGGACCGAGAGAGAGACACAGGGACCGAGAGAGACACAGGGACCGAGAGAGAGACACAGGGACCGAGTGAGACACAGGGACCGAGAGAGAAACAGGGACCGATAGAGAGATACAGGGACCGAGAGAGACACAGGGACCGAGAGAGAGACACAGGGACCGGGAGAGAGACCGGGACCGAGAGAGACACAGGGACCTAGAGAGACACAGTGACCGAGAGAGACACAGGGACCGAGAGAGAAACAGGGACCGAGAGAGACACAGGGACCGAGAGAGAGACACAGGGACCGAGAGAGACACAGGGACCGAGAGAGACACAGGGACCGAGAGAGAGAGACACAGGGACCAAGAGAGAGACACAGGGACCGAGAGAGAGACACAGGGACCGAGAGAGAGATACAGGGACCGAGAGAGAAACAGGTACTGAGTGAGAGAAACAGGGACCGAGAGAGACACAGGGACCGAGAGAGAGAGACACAGGGAACGAGAGAGACACAGGGACCGAGAGAGAGAGACAATGGGACCGAGAGAGAGACACAGGGACCGAGAGAGAGACACAGGGACCGAGAGAGACACAGGGACAGAGAGAGAGAGTCACAGGGACCGAGAGAGACACAGGGACCGAGAGAGACACTGGGACCGAGAGAGACACAGGGACCGAGAGAGAGACACGGGGACCGAGATAGAGACACAGCGACCGAGAGAGAGAGACAGGGACCGAGAGAGACACAGGGCCGAGAGAGACACAGGGATCGAGAGAGAGACACAGGGACCGAGAGAGATATAGGGACCGAGAGAGAGACACAGGGACCGAGAGAGCCACAGGGACCGAGAGAGAGACACAAGGACTGAGAGAGACACAGTGACCGACAGAGACACAGGGACCGAGAGAGACTGAGGGACCGAGAGAGAGACACAGGGACGGAGAGATAGACACAGGGACCGAACGAGAGACACAGGGACGGAGAGAGAGACACAGGGACCGAAAGAGAGACACAGGGACGGAGAGAGAGACACAGGGACCGAGAGAGAGACACAGGGACGGAGAGAGAGACACAGGGACCGAAAGAGAGACACAGGGACGGAGAGAGAGACACAGGGACCGAGAGAGACACAGGGACCGAGTGAGACACAGGGACCGAGAGAGCCACAGGGACCGAGAGAGAGACACGGGGACCGAGAGAGACACAGTGACCGAGAGAGACACAGGGACCGAGAGAGACACAGGGACCGAGAGAGAGACACAGGGACCGAGAGAGAGACACAGGGACCGAAAGAGAGACACAGGGACCGAGAGAGAGACACAGGGACCGAAAGAGAGACACAGGGACCGAGAGAGACAACGGGACCGTGAGAGACACAGGGTCCATGTGAGAGACACAGGGACCGAGAGAGAGACACAGGGACCGAGAGAGAGATACAGGGACCGAGTGAGACACAGGGACCGAGAGAGAGACTCAGGGACCGAGAGAGACAAAGGGACCGAGAGAGACACAGGGAGCGAGTGAGACACAGGGAGCGAGTGAGTCACAGGGACCGAGAGAATCACAGGGACCGAGAGTGAGACACAGGGACCGAGAGAGACACAGGGACCGAGAGAGAGACAGGGACCGAGAGAGAGACACAGGGACATCGAGGGAGACTCAGGGACCGAGAGAGACACAGGGACTGAGAGAGAGAGACACAGGGAACAAGGAGACACAGGGACCGAGACAGAGAGACACAGGGACCGAGAGAGACGCAGGGACCGAGAGAGAGACACAGGGACCGAGAGAGAGACAGAGGGACCGAGAGAGAGACAGAGGGACCGAGAGAGAGACACAGGGACTGAGAGAGACACAGGGACCGAGAGAGAGACGCAGGGACCGAGAGAGACACAGGGACAAAGAGAGAGAGACACAGGGACCGAGAGAGACACAGGACCGAGAGAGACAAAGGGACCGAGAGAGAGAAACGGGGACCGAGATAGAGACACAGCGACCGAGAGAGAGAGACAGGGACCGAGAGAGACGCAGGTCCGAGAGAGACACAGGGACCGAGAGAGAGACACAGGGACCGAGAGAGATACTGGGACCGAGAGAGAGACCCAGGGACCGAGAGAGCCACAGGGACCGAGAGATAGAGACACAGGGACCGAGAGAGACACAGTGACCGAGAGAGATACAGGGACCGAGAGAGAGACACAGGGACCGAGAGAGAGACAGGGACCGAGAGAGAGACACAGGGACATCGAGAGAGACACAGGGACCGAGAGAGAGAGACACAGGGAACAAGGAGACACAGGGACCGAGACAGAGAGACACAGGGACCGAGAGAGACGCAGGGACCGAGAGAGAGACACAGGGACCGAGAGAGAGACAGAGGGACCGAGAGAGAGGCAGAGGGACCGAGAGAGAGACAGAGGTGCCGAGAGAGAGACACAGGGACCGAGAGAGAGACACAGGGACCGAGAGAGACACAGGGACAAAGAGAGAGAGACACAGGGACCGAGAGAGACACAGGACCGAGAGAGACACAGGGACATAGAGAAAGACACAGGGACCGAGTGAGAGACACAGGGACCAAGTGAGACACAGGGACCGAGAGAGACACAGGGACCGAGAGAGAGACACAGGGACCGAGAGAGAGACACAGGGAGCGAGGGAGACACAGGGACCGAGTGAGAGACAGGGACCGAGAGAGACACACAGGGACCGAGTGAGAGACAGGGACCGAGATAGACACAGGGACCGAGAGAGAGAGGCAGGGACCGAGAGAGACACAGGGACCGAGATAGAGAGACAGGGACCGAGAGAGAGACAAAGGGACCGAGAGGGACATAGTGACTGAGAGAGAGACACAGGGACCGAGAGAGAGACACAGTGACCGAGAGAGACCCAGGGACTGAGAGAGAGACAGGGACCGAGAGAGAGACAGAGGGACCGAGAGAGAGACAGAGGGACCGAGAGAGACACAGGGACCGAGAGAGACACAGGGACCGAGTGAGACAGGGACCGAGAGAGAGTCACAGGGACCGAGAGAGACAGGGACCGAGAGAGAGACACAGGGACCGAGAGAGTGACAGGGACCGAGAGAGACACAGGGACCGAGAGAGAGACACAGGGACCGAGTGAGACACAGGGACCGAGAGAGAGACAGGGACCGAGAGAGAGACAGGGACCGAGAGAGAGACTCAGGGACCGAGAGAGATACACAGGGACCGAGAGAGAGACAGGGACTGAGAGAATGACAGGGACCGAGAGAGACACAGGGACCGAGAGAGAGACACAGGGACCGAGAGAGAGACACAGGGACCGAGAGAGATACACAAGGACCGAGAGAGAGACACAGGGACTGAGTGAGACACAGGGACCGAGAGAGAGACACAGGGACCGAGAGAGACACAGGGACCTTGTGAGACACAGGGACCGAGAGAGAGACACAGGGACCGAGACAGAGACAGGGACCGAGAGAGTGACAGGGACCGAGAGAGACACAGGGACCGACAGAGATACACAGGGACCGAGAGAGAGACACAGGGACCGAGAGAGACACAGGGACCGAGAGAGAGACACAGGGACCGAGAGAGAGACACAGAGAACGAGAGAGAGACAGGGACCGAGAGAGACACAGGGACCGACAGAGATACACAGGGACCGAGAGAGACACAGGGACCGAGAGAGAGACACAGGGACCGAGAGAGAGAGACAGGGACCGAGAGAGAGACAGGGACCGAGAGAGAGACAAAGGGACCGAGAGAGACTCAAAGACCGAGTGAGAGACACAGGGACCGAGAGAGAGACACAGGGACCGAGAGAGACATAGGGACAACGAGAGAGAGACACAGGGACTGAGAGAGACACAGGGACCGAGTGTGAGACGCAGGGACCGAGTTAGAGACAGGGACCGAGAGGGAGACACAGGGACCGAGAGAGAGACACAGGGACCGAAAGAGAGACACAGGGACCGAGAGAGAGACACAGGGACCGAGAGAGAGACAGGGACCGAGTGAGAGACACAGGGACCGAGTGAGACACAGGGACCGAGAGAGACACAGGGACCGAGAGACAGACACAGGGACATAGAGAGAGACACAGGGGCCGAGTGAGAGACACAGGGACCGAGTGAGAGACACAGGGACCGAGTTAGAGACAGGGACCGAGAGAGAGACACAGGGACCGAGAGAGACACAGGACCGAGAGAGAGAGACAGGGACCGAGAGACAGACACAGGGACCGAGATGGACACAGGGACTGAGAGAGAGACACAGGGACCGAGAGAGAGACACAGGGACTGAGAGAGAGACAGGGACCGAGAGAGACAGGAACCGAGTGGGACTCAGGGACCGAGAGAGAGGCAGGGACCGAGTGAGACACAGGGACCCTGTGAGATACAGGGACCGAGTGGGACACAGGGACCGAGAGAGATAGACAGGGACCGAGAGAGAGACACAGGGACCGAGAGAGACACTGGGACCGAGTGAGACGCAGGGACCGAGAGAGACACAGGGGCCAAGGGAGACACAGGGACCGAGAGAGAGACACAGGGACTGAGAGAGACACAGGGACCGAGAGAGAGACACAGGGACCGAAAGAGAGACACAGGGACCGAGAGAGAGACAGGGACCGAGAGAGAGACAGGGACCGAGTGAGAGACACAGGGACCGACAGAGAGACACAGGGACCGAGAGAGACACAGGGACCGAGAGAGAGACACAGGGACCGACAGAGAGACAGGGACTGAGTGAGACACAGGGACCGAGAGAGACACAGGGACCGAGAGAGAGACAGGGACCGAGAGAGAGACACAGGGACCGAGAGAGAGACACAGGGACCGAGAGGGAGACACAGGGACCGAGAGAGACAGAGGGACCGAGAGAGACACAGGGACCGAGAGAGAGACAGGGACCGAGAGAGACACAGGGACCGAGAGAGAGACACAGGGACCGAGAGAGAGACACAGTGACCGAGTCAGACAGGGACCGAGAGCGAGACACAGGGACTGAGTGAAACAGGGACCGAGAGAGAGACACAGGGACCGAGAGAGTGACAGGGACCGAGAGAGACACAGGGACCGAGAGAGAGGCACAGGCACCGAGACAGACACAGGGACCGAGTGAGACACAGGGACCGAGAGAGAGACACAGGGACCGAGAGAGAGACACAGGGACCGAGAGAGAGAGACACAGGGACCGAGAGAGAGACAGGGACCGAGAGAGAGACACAGGGACCGATAGAGAGACACAGGGACCGAGTGAGACACAGGGACCGAGAGAGAGACAGGGACCGAGAGAGAGACAGGGACCGAGAGAGAGACTCAGGAACGAGAGAGATACACAGGGACCGAGAGAGAGACAGGGACTGAGAGAATGACAGGGACCGAGAGAGACACAGGGACCGAGAGAGAGACACAGGGACCGAGAGAGAGACACAGGGACCGAGAGAGACACAGGGACCGAGTGAGAGGCACAGGGACCGAGTGAGACACAGGGACCGAGTTAGAGACACAGGGACCGAGAGAGAGACACAGGGACCGAGAGAGACAACGGGACCGTGAGAGACACAGGGTCCATGTGAGAGACACATGGACCGAGAGATACACAGGGACCGAGAGAGAGACACAGGGACCGAGTGAGACACAGGGACCGAGAGAGAGACTCAGGGACCGAGAGAGAGACACAGGGACCGAGAGAGAGACACAGGGACCGAGAGAGAGACAGGGACCGAGAGAGAGACACAGGGACCGATAGAGAGACACAGAGACCGAGTGAGACACAGGGACCGAGAGAGAGACAGGGACCGAGAGAGAGACAGGGACCGAGAGAGAGACTCAGGGACCGAGAGAGATACACAGGGACCGAGAGAGAGACAGGGACTGAGAGAATGACAGGGACCGAGAGAGACACAGGGACCGAGAGAGAGACACAGGGACCGAGAGAGAGACACAGGGACCGAGAGAGACACAGGGACCGAGTGAGAGGCACAGGGACCGAGTGAGACACAGGGACCGAGTTAGAGACACAGGGACCGAGAGAGAGACACAGGGACCGAGAGAGACAACGGGACCGTGAGAGACACAGGGTCCATGTGAGAGACACATGGACCGAGAGATACACAGGGACCGAGAGAGAGACACAGGGACCGAGTGAGACACAGGGACCGAGAGAGAGACTCAGGGACCGAGAGAGACAAAGGGACCGAGAGAGATACAGGGAGCGAGTGAGACACAGGGAGCGAGTGAGTCACAGGGACCGAGAGTAACACAGGGACCGAGAGAGAGACAGGGACCGAGAGAGAGACACAGGGACCGAGAGAGAGACAGGGACCGAGAGTGAGACACAGGGACATCGAGAGAGACACAGGGACCGAGAGAGACACAGGGACCGAGAGAGAGAGACACAGGGAACAAGGAGACACAGGGACCGAGACAGAGAGACACAGGGACCGAGAGAGACGCAGGGACCGAGAGAGAGACACAGGGACCGAGAGAGAGGCAGAGGGACCGAGAGAGAGACAGAGGGACCGAGATAGAGACACAGGGACCGAGAGAGAGACACAGGGACCGAGAGAGACACAGAGACAAAGAGAGAGAGACACAGGGACCGAGAGAGACACAGGACCGAGAGAGACACAGGGACATAGAGAAAGACACAGGGACCGAGTGAGAGACACAGGGACCGAGTGAGACACAGGGACCGAGAGAGACACAGGGAACGAGAGAGAGACACAGGGACCGAGAGAGAGACACAGGGAGCGAGGGAGACACAGGGACCGAGTGAGAGACAGGGGCCGAGAGAGACACACAGGGACCGAGTGAGAGACAGGGACCGAGATAGACACAGGGACATAGAGAGAGACACAGGGACCGAGAGAGACACAGGGACCGAGAGAGAGAGACAGGGACCGAGAGAGTGACAAAGGGACCGAGAGGGACACAGTGACTGAGAGAGAGACACAGGGACCGAGAGAGAGACACAGTGACCGAGAGAGACCCAGGGACTGAGAGAGAGACAGGGACCGAGAGAGAGACAGAGGGACCGAGAGAGAGACAGAGGGACCGAGAGAGACACAGGGACCGAGAGAGACACAGGGACCGAGAGAGAGTCACAGGGACCGAGAGAGACAGGGACCGAGAGAGAGACACAGGGACCGAGAGAGTGACAGGGACCGAGAGAGACACAGGGACCGAGAGAGAGACACAGGGACCGAGTGAGACACAGGGACCGAGAGAGAGACAGGGACCGAGAGAGAGACAGGGACCGAGAGAGAGACTCAGGGACCGAGAGAGATACACAGGGACCGAGAGAGAGACAGGGACTGAGAGAATGACAGGGACCGAGAGAGACACAGGGACCGAGAGAGAGACACAGGGACCGAGAGAGAGACACAGGGACCGAGAGAGATACACAAGGACCGAGAGAGAGACACAGGGACTGAGTGAGACACAGGGACCGAGAGAGAGCCACAGGGACCGAGACAGAGACAGGGACCGAGTGAGTGACAGGGACCGAGAGAGACACAGGGACCGACAGAGATACACAGGGACCGAGAGAGAGACACAGGGACCGAGAGAGAGACAGGGACTGAGAGAATGACAGGGACCGAGAGAGACACAGGGACCGAGAGAGAGACACAGGGACCGAGAGAGAGACACAGGGACCGAGAGAGATACACAAGGACCGAGAGAGAGACACAGGGACTGAGTGAGACACAGGGACCGAGAGAGAGCCACAGGGACCGAGACAGAGACAGGGACCGAGTGAGTGACAGGGACCGAGAGAGACACAGGGACCGACAGAGATACACAGGGACCGAGAGAGAGACACAGGGACCGAGAGAGAGACAGGGACCGAGAGAGACACAGGGACCGACAGAGATACACAGGGACCGAGAGAGACACAGGGACCGAGAGAGAGACACAGGGACCGAGAGAGAGAGACAGGGACCGAGAGAGAGACAGGGACCGAGAGAGAGACAGGGACCGAGAGAGAAGCACAGGGACCGAGAGAGAGACACAGGGACTGAGAGAGACACAGGGACCGAGTGTGAGACGCAGGGACCGAGTTAGAGACAGGGACCGAGAGAGAGACACAGGGACCGAGAGAGAGACACAGGGACCGAAAGAGAGACACAGGGACCGAGAGAGAGACACAGGGACCGAGAGAGAGACAGGGTCCGAGTGAGAGACACAGGGACCGAGTGAGACACAGGGACCGAGAGAGACACAGGGACCGAGAGACAGACACAGGGACATAGAGAGAGACACAGGTGCCGAGTGAGAGACACAGGGACCGAGTGAGAGACACAGGGACCGAGTTAGAGACAGGGACCGAGAGAGAGACACAGGGACCGAGAGAGACACAGGACCGAGAGAGAGAGACAGGGACCGAGAGACAGACACAGGGACCGAGATGGACACAGGGACTGAGAGAGAGACACAGGGACCGAGAGAGAGACACAGGGACTGAGAGAGAGACAGGGACCGAGAGAGACAGGAACCGAGTGGGACTCAGGGACCGAGAGAGAGGCAGGGACCGAGTGAGACACAGGGACCCTGTGAGATACAGGGACCGAGTGGGACACAGGGACCGAGAGAGATAGACAGGGACCGAGAGAGAGACACAGGGACCGAGAGAGACACTGGGACCGAGTGAGACGCAGGGACCGAGAGAGACACAGGGGCCAAGGGAGACACAGGGACCGAGAGAGAGACACAGGGACCGAGAGAGACACAGGGACCGAGAGAGAGACACAGGGACCGAGAGAGAGACAGAGGGACCGAGAGAGAGGCAGAGGGACCGAGAGAGAGACAGAGGGACCGAGATAGAGACACAGGGACCGAGAGAGAGACACAGGGACCGAGAGAGACACAGGGACAAAGAGAGAGAGACACAGGGACCGAGAGAGACACAGGACCGAGAGAGACACAGGGACATAGAGAAAGACACAGGGACCGAGTGAGAGACACAGGGACCGAGTGAGACACAGGGACCGAGAGAGACACAGGGAACGAGAGAGAGACACAGGGACCGAGAGAGAGACACAGGGAGCGAGGGAGACACAGGGACCGAGTGAGAGACAGGGACCGAGAGAGACACACAGGGACCGAGTGAGAGACAGGGACCGAGATAGACACAGGGACATAGAGAGAGACACAGGGACCGAGAGAGACACAGGGACCGAGAGAGAGAGACAGGGACCGAGAGAGAGACAAAGGGACCGAGAGGGACACAGTGACTGAGAGAGAGACACAGGGACCGAGAGAGAGCCACAGTGACCGAGAGAGACCCAGGGACTGAGAGAGAGACAGGGGCCGAGAGAGAGACAGAGGGACCGAGAGAGAGACAGAGGGACCGAGAGAGACACAGGGACCGAGAGAGACACAGGGACCGAGTGAGACAGGGACCGAGAGAGAGTCACAGGGACCGAGAGAGACAGGGACCGAGAGAGAGACACAGGGACCGAGAGAGTGACAGGGACCGAGAGAGACACAGGGACCGAGAGAGAGACACAGGGACCGAGTGAGACACAGGGACCGAGAGAGAGACAGGGACCGAGAGAGAGACAGGGACCGAGAGAGAGACTCAGGGACCGAGAGAGATACACAGGGACCGAGAGAGAGACAGGGACTGAGAGAATGACAGGGACCGAGAGAGACACAGGGACCGAGAGAGAGACACAGGGACCGAGAGAGAGACACAGGGACCGAGAGAGATACACAAGGACCGAGAGAGAGACACAGGGACTGAGTGAGACACAGGGACCGAGAGAGAGACACAGGGACCGAGAGAGACACAGGGACCTAGTGAGACACAGGGACCGAGAGAGAGCCACAGGGACCGAGACAGAGACAGGGACCGAGTGAGTGACAGGGACCGAGAGAGACACAGGGACCGACAGAGATACACAGGGACCGAGAGAGAGACACAGGGACCGAGAGAGAGACAGGGACCGAGTGAGAGACACAGGGACCGAGAAAGACACAGGGACCGAGTGAGAGACACAGGGACCGAGTGAGACACAGGGACTGAGAGAGACACAGGGACCGAGAGAGAGACACAGGGACCGAGAGAGAGACACAGGACCGAGGGAGACACAGGGACCGAGTGAGAGACAGGGACCGAGAGAGACACACAGGGACCGAGTGAGAGACACAGGGACATAGAGAGAGACACAGGGACCGAGAGAGACACAGGGACCGAGAGAGACACAGGGACCGAGAGAAAGACAAAGGGACCGAGAGGGACACAGTGACTGAGAGAGAGACACAGGGACCGAGAGAGAGACACAGTGACCGAGAGAGACCCAGGGACTGAGAGAGAGACAGGGACCGAGAGAGAGACAGAGGGACCGAGAGAGAGACAGAGGGACCGAGAGAGACACAGGGACCGAGTGAGACAAGGAACCGAGTGAGACACAGGGACCGAGAGAGACACAGGGACCGAGAGAGACACAGGGACCGAGTGAGACAGGGACCGAGAGAGAGACACAGGGACCGAGAGAGTGACAGGGACCGAGAGAGACACAGGGACCGAGAGAGAGACACAGGGACCGAGTGAGACACAGGGACCGAGAGAGAGACACAGGGACCGAGAGAGAGACACAGGGACCGAGAGAGAGACACAGGGACCGAAAGAGAGACACAGGGACCGAGAGAGAGACACAGGGACCGAGAGAGAGACAGGGACCGATTGAGAGACACAGGGACCGAGTGAGACACAGGGACCGAGAGAGACACAGGGACCGAGAGACAGACACAGGGACATAGAGAGAGACACAGGGGCCGAGTGAGAGACACAGGGACCGAGTGAGAGACACAGGGACCGAGTTAGAGACAGGGACCGAGAGAGAGACACAGGGACCGAGAGAGACACAGGACCGAGAGAGAGAGACAGGGACCGAGAGACAGACACAGGGACCGAGATGGACACAGGGACTGAGAGAGAGACACAGGGACCGAGAGAGAGACACAGGGACTGAGAGAGAGACAGGGACCGAGAGAGACAGGAACCGAGTGGGACTCAGGGACCGAGAGAGAGGCTGGGACCGAGCGAGACACAGGGACCGAGAGAGACACAGGGACCGAGAGAGAGACACAGGGACCGAGAGAGAGACACAGGGACCGAGAGAGACACTGGGACCGAGTGAGACGCAGGGACCGAGAGAGACACAGGGGCCAAGGGAGACACAGGGACCGAGAGAGAGACACAGGGACCGAGAGAGACACAGGGACCGAGAGAGAGACACAGGGACCGAGAGAGACACAGGGACCGAAAGAGAGACACAGGGACCGAGAGAGAGACAGGGACCGAGAGAGACACAGGGACCGAGTGAGAGACACAGGGACCGAGAGAGAGACACAGGGACCGAGAGAGACACAGGGACCGAGAGAGAGACACAGGGACCGAGAGAGAGACAGGGACTGAGTGAGACACAGGGACCGAGAGAGACACAGGGACCGAGAGAGAGACACAGGGACCGAGAGAGAGACACAGGGACCGAGAGAGACACAGGGACAAAGAGAGAGAGACACAGGGACCGAGAGAGACACAGGACCGAGAGAGACACAGGGACATAGAGAAAGACACAGGGACCGAGTGAGAGACACAGGGACCGAGTGAGACACAGGGACCGAGAGAGACACAGGGACCGAGAGAGAGACACAGGGACCGAGAGAGAGACACAGGGAACGAGGGAGACACAGGGACCGAGTGAGAGACAGGGACCGAGAGAGACACACAGGGACCGAGTGAGAGACAGGGACCGAGATAGACTCAGGGACATAGAGAGAGACACAGGGACCGAGAGAGACACAGGGACCGAGAGAGAGAGACAGGGACCGAGAGAGAGACAAAGGGACCGAGAGGGACACAGTGACTGAGAGAGAGACACAGGGACCGAGAGAGAGACACAGTGACCGAGAGAGACCCAGGGACTGAGAGAGAGACAGGGACCGAGAGAGAGACAGAGGGACCGAGAGAGAGACAGAGGGACCGAGAGAGACACAGGGACCGAGAGAGACACAGGGACCGAGTGAGACAGGGACCGAGAGAGAGTCACAGGGACCGAGAGAGACAGGGACCGAGAGAGAGACACAGGGACCGAGAGAGTGACAGGGACCGAGAGAGACACACGGACCGAGAGAGAGACACAGGGACCGAGTGAGACACAGGGACCGAGAGAGAGACAGGGACCGAGAGAGAGACAGGGACCGAGAGAGAGACTCAGGGACCGAGAGAGATACACAGGGACCGAGAGAGAGACAGGGACTGAGAGAATGACAGGGACCGAGAGAGACACAGGGACCGAGAGAGAGACACAGGGACCGAGAGAGAGACACAGGGACCGAGAGAGATACACAAGGACCGAGAGAGAGACACAGGGACTGAGTGAGACACAGGGACCGAGAGAGAGACACAGGGACCGAGAGAGACACAGGGACCTAGTGAGACACAGGGACCGAGAGAGAGCCACAGGGACCGAGACAGAGACAGGGACCGAGAGAGACACAGGGACCGAGAGAGACACAGGGACCGACAGAGATACACAGGGACCGAGAGAGAGACACAGGGACCGAGAGAGACACAGGGACCGAGTGAGAGACACAGGGACCGAGAGAGACACAGGGACCGAGAGAGACACAGGGACCGACAGAGATACACAGGGACCGAGAGAGACACAGGGACCGAGAGAGAGACACAGGGACCGAGAGAGAGAGACAGGGACCGAGAGAGAGACAGGGACCGAGAGAGAGACAAAGGGACCGAGAGAGACTCAAAGACCGAGTGAGAGACACAGGGACCGAGAGAGAGACACATAGACCGAGAGAGACACAGGGACAAAGAGAGAGAGACACAGGGACTGAGAGAGACACAGGGACCGAGTGTGAGACGCAGGGACCGAGTTAGAGACAGGGACCGAGAGAGAGACACAGGGACCGAGAGAGAGACACAGGGACCGAAAGAGAGACACAGGGACCGAGAGAGAGACACAGGGACCGAGAGAGAGACAGGGACCGAGTGAGAGACACAGGGACCGAGTGAGACACAGGGACCGAGAGAGACACAGGGACCGAGTGACAGACACAGGGACATAGAGAGAGACACAGGGGCCGAGTGAGAGACACAGGGACCGAGTGAGAGACACAGGGACCGAGTTAGAGACAGGGACCGAGAGAGAGACACAGGGACCGAGAGAGACACAGGACCGAGAGAGAGAGACAGGGACCGAGAGACAGACACAGGGACCGAGATGGACACAGGGACTGAGAGAGAGACACAGGGGCCGAGAGAGAGACACAGGGACTGAGAGAGAGACAGGGACCGAGAGAGACAGGAACCGAGTGGGACTCAGGGACCGAGAGAGAGGCAGGGACCGAGTGAGACACAGGGACCCTGTGAGATACAGGGACCGAGTGGGACACAGGGACCGAGAGAGATAGACAGGGACCGAGAGAGAGACACAGGGACCGAGAGAGACACTGGGACCGAGTGAGACGCAGGGACCGAGAGAGACACAGGGGCCAAGGGAGACACAGGGACCGAGAGAGAGACACAGGGACCGAGAGAGACACAGGGACCGAGAGAGAGACACAGGGACCGAGAGAGACACAGGGACCGAAAGAGAGACACAGGGACCGAGAGAGAGACAGGGACCGAGAGAGACACAGGGAACGAGTGAGAGACACAGGGACCGAGAGAGAGACACAGGGACCGAGAGAGACACAGGGACCGAGAGAGAGACAGGGACTGAGTGAGACACAGGGACCGAGAGAGACACAGGGACCGAGAGAGAGACAGGGACCGAGAGAGAGACACAGGGACCGAGAGAGAGACACAGGGACAGAGAGGGAGACACAGGGACCGAGAGAGACACAGGGACCGAGAGAGACACAGGGACCGAGAGAGAGACAGGGACCGAGAGAGACACAGGGACCGAGAGAGACACAGGGACCGAGAGAGAGACACAGTGACCGAGTGAGACAGGGACCGAGAGCGAGACACAGGGACTGAGTGAAACAGGGACCGAGAGAGAGACACAGGGACCGAGAGAGTGACAGGGACCGAGAGAGACACAGGGACCGAGAGAGACACAGGGACCGAGAGAGAGGCACAGGCACCGAGACAGACACAGGGACCGAGTGAGACACAGGGACCGAGAGAGAGACACAGGGACCGAGAGAGAGACACAGGAACCGAGAGAGAGACAGGGACCGAGAGAGAGACACAGGGACCGAGAGAGAGACACAGGGACCGAGTGAGACACAGGGACCGAGAGGGAGACAGGGACCGAGAGAGAGACAGGGACCGAGAGAGAGACACAGGGACCGAGAGAGAGACAGGGACTGAGAGAATGACAGGGACCGAGAGAGACACAGGGACCGAGAGAGAGACACAGGGACCGAGAGAGAGACACAGGGACCGAGAGAGACACAGGGACCGAGTGAGAGGCACAGGGACCGAGTGAGACACAGGGACCGAGTTAGAGACACAGGGACCGAGAGAGAGACACAGGGACCGAGAGAGAGACACAGGGACCGAGGGAGACACAGGGACCGAGTGAGAGTCAGGGACCGAGAGAGAGACACAGGGACATAGAGAGAGACACAGGGACCGAGAGAGACACAGGGACCGAGTGAGAGACAGAGGGACCGAGTGAGAGTCAGGGACCGAGGGAGACACAGGGACATAGAGAGAGACACAGGGACCGAGAGAGACACAGGGACCCAGAGAGACACAGGGACCGAGAGAGACACGGGGACCGAGAGAGGCACAGGGACCGAGAGAGAGACACAGGGACCGAGAGAGACACAGGGACCGAGTGAGAGACACTGTGAACGAGTGAGAGACAGGGACCGAGAGAGAGACACAGGGACCGAGAGAGACACAGGGACCGAGAGAGACTCAGGGACCGAGAGAGACACAGGGACCGAGAGAGACACAGGGACCGAGAGAGACACAGGGACCGAGAGAGAGACACAGGGACCGAGAGAAACACAGGGACCGAGAGTGAGACAGGGACCGAGAGAGAGACAGAGGGACCGAGAGAGACACAGGGACCGAGTGAGACAAGGAACCGAGTGAGACACAGGGACCGAGAGAGACACAGGGACCGAGAGAGACAAGGAACCGAGTGAGACACAGAGACCGAGAGAGACACAGGGACCGAGTGAGACAAGGACCGAGAGCGAGACACAGGGACCGAGTGAGACAGGGACCGAGAGAGAGACACAGGGACTGAGAGAGTGACAGGGACCGAGAGAGACACAGGGACCGAGTGAGACACAGGGACCGAGAGAGAGACAGGGACCGAGAGAGAGACACAGGGACCGAGTGAGAGACAGGGACCGAGAGAGAGACACAGGGACCGAGAGAGAGACAGGGACCGAGAGAGAGACACAGGGACCGAGAGAGACACAGGGACCGAGTGAGACACAGGGACCGAGAGAGAGACAGGGACCGAGAGAGACACAGGGACCGAGATAGAGACAGGGACCGAGAGTGAGACACAGGGACCGAGAGAGAGACACAGGGACCGAGAAAGACACAGGGACCGAGTGAGAGACACAGGGACCGAGTGAGACACAGGGACTGAGAGAGACACAGGGACCGAGAGAGAGACACAGGGACCGAGAGAGAGACACAGGACCGAGGGAGACACAGGGACCGAGTGAGAGACAGGGACCGAGAGAGACACACAGGGACGGAGTGAGAGACACAGGGACATAGAGAGAGACACAGGGACCGAGAGAGACACAGGGACCGAGAGAGACACAGAGACCGAGAGAAAGACAAAGGGACCGAGAAGGACACAGTGACTGACAGAGACCCAGGGACTGAGAGAGAGACAGGGACCGAGAGAGAGACAGAGGGACCGAGAGAGAGACACAGTGACCGAGAGAGACCCAGGGACTGAGAGAGACACAGGGACCGAGAGAGAGACACAGTGACCGAGAGAGACCCAGGGACTGAGAGAGAGACAGGGACCGAGAGAGAGACAGAGGGACCGAGAGAGAGACAGAGGGACCGAGAGAGACACAGGGACCGAGTGAGACAAGGAACCGAGTGAGACACAGGGACCGAGAGAGACACAGGGACCGAGAGAGACACAGGGACCGAGTGAGACAGGGACCGAGAGAGAGTCACAGGAACCGAGAGAGACAGGGACCGAGAGAGAGACAACGGGACCGAGAGAGTGACAGGGACCGAGAGAGACACAGGGACCGAGAGAGAGACACAGGGACCGAGTGAGACACAGGGACCGAGAGAGAGACAGGGACCGAGAGAGAGACAGGGACCGAGAGAGAGACTCAGGGACCGAGAGAGATACACAGGGACCGAGAGAGAGACAGGGACTGAGAGAATGACAGGGACCGAGAGAGACACAGGGACCGAGAGAGAGACACAGGGACCGAGAGAGAGACACAGGGACCGAGAGAGATACACAGGGACCGAGAGAGAGACACAGGGACTGAGTGAGACACAGGGACCGAGAGAGAGACACAGGGACCGAGAGAGACACAGGGACCTAGTGAGACACAGGGACCGAGAGAGAGACACAGGGACCGAGACAGAGACAGGGACCGAGAGAGACACAGGGACCGACTGAGACAAGGAACCGAGTGAGACACAGGGACCGAGAGAGACACAGGGACCGAGAGAGACAAAGGGACCGAGTGAGGCAGGGACCGAGAGAGAGACACAGGGACCGAGAGAGTGACACAGGGACCGAGTGAGACACAGGGACCGACTGAGACAAGGAACCGAGTGAGACACAGGGACCGAGAGAGAGACTCAGGGACCGAGAGAGTGACAGGGAC
Organism: Carcharhinus amblyrhynchos; assembly: GCF_965287045.1. NCBI lineage: Eukaryota > Metazoa > Chordata > Chondrichthyes > Carcharhiniformes > Carcharhinidae > Carcharhinus > Carcharhinus amblyrhynchos. The sequence continues at coordinate 83,484 of NW_027649866.1, forward strand.
CGAGAGAGACACAGGGACCGAGAGAGACAGGGACCGAGAGAGATACACAGGGACCGAGAGAGAGACACAGGGACCGAGTGAGACACAGGGACGGAGAGAGAGACACAGGGACCGAGTGAGACACAGGGACGGAGAGTGAGACACAGGGACCGAGAGAGACACAGGGACTGAGAGAGAGACACAGGGTCCGAGAGAGACACAGGGACCTAGAGAGACACAGGGACCGAGAGAGACACAGGGACCGAGTGAGACACAGGGACCGAGAGAGAGACACAGGGACCGAGAGAGACACAGGGACCGAGAGAGACACAGGGACCGACAGAGAGACACAGGGACCGACAGAGAGACACAGGGACCGAGAGAGACAGGGACCGAGAGCGAGACATAGGGACTGAGTGAGACAGGGACCGAGAGAGAGACACAGGGACCGAGAGAGTGACAGGGACCGAGAGAGACACAGGGACCGAGAGAGACACAGGGACCGAGAGAGAGCCACAGGGACCGAGAGAGACACTGAGACTGAGAGAGAGACAGAGACCGAGAGAGAGACAGGGACCGAGAGAATGACAGGGACCGAGAGAGACACAGGGACCGAGAGAGAGACACAGGGACCGAGAGAGATACACAGGGACCGAGAGAGAGACAGGGACCGAGAGAGACACAGGGACCGAGAGAGAGACAAAGGGACCGAGAGAGAGACACAGGGACCGAGAGAGATACACAGGGACCGAGAGAGGCACACGGACTGAGAGAGAGACAGGGACCGAGAGAGAGACACAGGGACCGAGAGAGAGATAGGGACCGAGAGAGACACAGGGACCGAGAGAGAGACACAGGGACCGAGAGAGACACAGGGACCGAGAGAGAGACACAGGGACCGAGAGAGTGACAGGGACCGAGAGAGACACCGGGACCGACAGAGAGACACAGGGACCGAGAGAGATACACAGGGACCGAGAGAGAGACCGGGACCGAGAGAGAGACACAGGGACCGAGAGAGATACACAGGGACCGAGAGAGATACACAGGCACCGAGAGAGAGACACAGGGACCGAGAGAGATACACAGGGACCGAGAGAGATACACAGGGACCGAGAGAGAGACACAGGGACCGAGAGAGATACACAGGGACCGAGAGAGAGACACAGGGACCGAGAGAGACACAGGGACCGAGGGAGACACAGGGGCCGAGAGAGAGACACCGGGACCGAGAGAGACACCGGGACCGAGAGTGACATCGGGACCGAGAGAGTCACCGGGACCGAGAGAGACACAGGGACCGAGAGAGAGACAGGGACTGAGAGAGACACAGGGAGTGAGAGAGACAGAGGGACCGAGAGAGAAACAGGGACCGAGAGAGACACAGGGGCTGAGAGAGAGACACAGGGACCGAGCGAGAGACACAGGGACCGAGTGAGACAGAGAGACCGAGTGAGACACAGGGACCGAGAGAGAGAGACAGGGACCGAGAGAGACACAGGGACCGAGAGAGACACAGGGACCGAGAGAGAGACAGGGACCGAGAGTGAGACACAGGGACCGAGAGAGAGACACCGGGACCGAGAGAGACACCGGGACCGAGAGAGAAACCGGGACCGAGAGAGACACAGGGACCGAGATAGAGACAGGGACCGAGAGAGAGACACAGGGACCGAGAAAGACACAGGGACCGAGAGTGAGACACACGGAACGAGAGTGAGACACAGGGACCGAGAGAGAGACAGGGACCGAGAGAGAGACACAGGGACCGAGAAAGACACAGGGACCGAGTGAGAGACACAGGGACCGAGTGAGACACAGGGACTGAGAGAGACACAGGGACCGAGAGAGAGACACAGGGACCGAGTGAGAGACAGGGACCGAGAGATACACACAGGGACCGAGTGAGAGACACAGGGACATGGAGAGAGACACAGGGACCGAGAGAGACAGAGGGACCGAGAGAGAGAGAGACAGGGACCGAGAGAAAGACAAAGGGACCGAGAGGGACACAGTGACTGAGAGAGAGACACAGGGACCGAGAGAGAGACACAGTGACCGAGAGAGACCCAGGGACTGAGAGAGAGACAGGGACCGAGAGAGAGACAGAGGGACCGAGAGAGACACAGGGACCGAGTGAGACAAGGAACCGAGTGAGACACAGGGACGGAGAGAGACACAGGGACCGAGAGAGACACAGGGACCGAGTGAGACAGGGACAGAGAGAGAGTCACAGGAACCGAGAGAGACAGGGACCGAGAGAGAGACACAGGGACCGAGAGAGTGACAGGGACCGAGAGAGACACAGGGACCGAGAGAGAGACACAGGGACCGAGTGAGACACAGGGACCGAGAGAGAGACAGGGACCGAGAGAGAGACAGGAACCGAGAGAGAGACTCAGGGACCGAGAGAGATACACAGGGACCGAGAGAGACACAGGGACTGAGAGAATGACAGGGACCGAGAGAGACACAGGGACCGAGAGAGAGACACAGGGACCGAGAGAGAGACACAGGGACCGAGAGAGATACACATGGACCGAGAGAGAGACACAGGGACTGAGTTTGACACAGGGACCGAGAGAGAGACACAGGGACCGAGAGAGACACAGGGACCTAGTGAGACACAGGGACCGAGAGAGAGACACAGGGACCGAGACAGAGACAGGGACCGAGAGAGACACAGGGACCGACTGAGACAAGGAACCGAGTGAGACACAGGGACCGAGAGAGACACAGGGACCGAGAGAGAGACTCAGGGACCGAGAGAGTGACAGGGACCGAGAGAGACACAGGGACCGACAGAGCGACACAGGGACCGAGAGAGCGACACAGGGACCGAGAGAGACAGGGACCGAGAGAGATACACAGGGACCGAGAGAGAGACAGGGACCGAGAGAGAGACAGAGGGACCGAGTGAGACACAGGGACGGAGAGAGAGACACAGGGACCGAGTGAGACACAGGGACGGAGAGTGAGACACAGGGACCGAGAGAGACACAGGGACCGAGAGAGAGAGACAGGGTCCGAGAGAGACACAGGGACCTAGAGAGACACAGGGACCGAGAGAGACTCAGGGACCGAGTGAGACACAGGGACCGAGAGAGAGACACAGGGACCGAGAGAGACACAGGGACCGAGAGAGACACAGGGACCGACAGAGAGACACAGGGACCGAGAGAGAGACACAGGGACCGAGAGAGACAGGGACCGAGAGCGAGACATAGGGATTGAGTGAGACAGGGACCGAGAGAGAGACACAGCGACCGAGAGAGACACAGGGACCGAGAGAGAGCCACAGGGACCGAGAGAGACACTGGGACTGAGAGAGACACAGGGACCGAGAGAGGGCCACAGGGACCGAGAGAGACACTGGGACTGAGAGAGAGACAGAGACCGAGAGAGAGACAGGGACCGAGAGAATGACAGGGACCGAGAGAGACACAGGGACCGAGAGAGAGACACAGGGACCGAGAGTGATACACAGGGACCGAGAGAGACACAGGGACCGAGAGAGAGACACAGGGACCGAGAGAGAGACACAGGGACCGAGAGAGACACTGGGACTGAGAGAGAGACAGAGACCGAGAGAGAGACAGGGACCGAGAGAATGACAGGGACCGAGAGAGACACAGGGACCGAGAGAGAGACACAGGGACCGAGAGTGATACACAGGGACCGAGAGAGAGACAGGGACCGAGAGAGACACAGGGACCGAGAGAGAGACACAGGGACCGAGAGAGAGACACAGGGACCGAGAGAGATACACAGGGACCGAGAGAGACACACGGACCGAGAGAGACACAGGGACCGAGAGAGAGACGCAGGGACCGAGAGAGAGATAGGGACCGAGAGAGACACAGGGACCGAGAGAGAGACACAGGGACCGAGAGAGACACGGGGACCGAGAGAGAGACACAGGGACCGAGAGAGTGACAGGGACCGAGAGAGACACCGGGACCGACAGAGAGACTCAGGGACCGAGAGAGAGACACAGGGACCGAGAGAGACAGGGACCAAAGAGAGACACAGGGACCGAGAGAGACACAGGGACCGAGAGAGACACAGGGACCGAGAGAGACTCAGGGACCGAGAGAGAGACACAGGGACCGAGAGAGACAGGGACCGTGAGAGAGACACAGGGACCGAGAGAGAGACACAGAGACCGAGAGAGACACAGGGACCGAGAGAGTCACAGTGACCGAGAGAGACACAGCGACCGAGAGAGAGACAGGGACCGAGAGAGACACAAAGACCGAGTGAGGGACACAGGGACCGAGTGAGACACAGGGCCCGAGAGAGAGACACAGGGACCGAAAGAGAGACACAGGGACCGAGAGAGAGACACAGGGACCGAGAGAGAGACAGGGACCGAGAGAGAGACACAGGGACCGAGAGAGACTCAGGGACCGAGTGAGACACAGGGACTGAGAGAGAGATAGGGACCGAGAGAGACACAGGGACCGAGAGAGAGACACAGGGACCTAGAGAGACAGGAACCGAGTGGGACTCAGAGACCGAGAGAGAGGCAGGGACCGAGTGAGACACAGGGACCCTGTGAGATACAGGGACCGAGTGGGGCACAGGGACCGAGAGAGATACACAGGGACCGAGAGAGAGACACAGGGACCGAGAGAGACACAGGGACCGAGTGAGACGCAGGGACCGAGAGAGACACAGGGACCAAGGGAGACACAGGGACCGAGAGAGAGACACAGGGACCGAGAGAGACACAGGGACCGAGAGAGAGACACAGGGACCGAGAGAGACACAGGGTCCGAGAGAGAGACACAGGGACCGAGTGAGAGACAGGGACCGAGAGAGAGACACAGGGACCGAGAGAGACACAGGGACCGAGAGAGACACAGGGACCGACAGAGAGACACAGGGACCGAGAGAGACACAGGCACCGAGTGAGACAAGGAACCGAGTGAGACACAGGGACCGAGAGAGAGACACAGGGACCGAGAGAGACACAGGGACCGAGAGAGAGACAAAGGGACCGAGAGAGACAGAGGGACCGAGTGAGACAGGGACCGAGCGAGAGTCAGGGGCCGATAGAGACACAGGGACCGAGAGAGAGACAGGGACCGAGAGAGAGACAAGGGACCGAGAGAGAGACAGAGGGACCGAGAGAGACACAGGGACCGAGTGAGACAAGGAACCGAGTGAGACACAGGGACCGAGAGAGACACAGGGACCGAGAGAGACACAGGGACCGAGTGAGACAGGGACCGAGAGAGAGTCACAGGGACCGAGAGAGACAGGGACCGAGAGAGAGACACAGGAACCGAGAGAGTGACAGGGACCGTGAGAGACACAGGGACCGAGAGAGAGACACAGGGACCGAGTGAGACACAGGGACCGAGAGAGAGGCAGGGACCGAGAGAGAGAGACAGGGACCGAGAGAGTGACTCAGGGACCGAGAGAGATACACAGGGACCGAGAGAGAGACAGGGACTGAGAGAATGACAGGGACCGAGAGAGACACAGGGACCGAGAGAGAGACACAGGGACCGAGAGAGTGACAGGGACCGAGAGAGATACAGGGACCGACAGAGAGACACAGGGACCGAGAGAGAGACACAGGGACCGAGAGAGACAGGGACCGAGAGAGAGACACAGGGACCGAGAGAGACACAGGGACCGAGTGAGACACAGGGACCGAGAGAGAGACACAGGGACCGAGTGAGACACAGGGGCCGAGAGAGACACAGGGACCGAGAGAGACACAGGGACCGAGAGAGACACAGGGTCCGAGAGAGAGACAGGGACCGAGAGAATGACAGGGACGGAGAGAGACACAGTGACCGAGAGAGAGACACAGGGACCGAGAGAGAGGCACAGGGACCGAGTGAGACACAGGGACCGAGAGAGACACAGGGACCGAGAGAGACACAGGGACCGAGAGAGAGACAGGGACCGAGAGAGAGAGACAGGGACCGAGAGAGAGACAGGGACCGAGAGAGAGACAGGGACCGAGAGAGAGAGACAGGGACCGAGTGAGACACAGGGACCGAGGGAGACACAGGGACCGAGAGAGAGACAGGTACCGAGAGAGACACAGGGACCGAGAGAGACACAGGAACCGAGAGAGAGACAGGGACCGTGAGAGAGAGAGGGACCGAGAGTGAGACACAGGGACGGAGAGAGAGACACAGGGACCGAGTGAGACACAGGGAACGAGAGAGACACAGGGACTGAGAGAGACACAGGGACCGAGTGAGGCACAGGGACCGAGAGAGAGACAGGGACCGAGAGAGACACAGGGACCGATAGAGAACAGGGACCGAGAGAGACACAGGGACCGAGAGAGAGACACAGGGAGCGAGAGAGACACAGGGAGCGAGAGAGAGACACAGGGACTGAGAGAGAGACATAGGGACCGAGAGAGACACAGGGAGCGATAGAGACACAGGGAGCGAGAGAGACACAGGGACCGAGAGAGAGTCACAGGGACCGAGAGAGAGACACAGGGAGCGAGAGAGACACAGGGAGCGAGAGAGAGACACAGGGACTGAGAGAGAGACATAGGGACCGAGAGAGACACAGGGAGCGATAGAGACACAGGGAGCGAGAGAGACACAGGGACCGAAAGAGACACAGGGACCGAGAGAGAGTCACAGGGACCGAGTGAGACACAGGGACCGAGTTAGACACAGGGACCGAGAGAGACACAGGGACCGAGAGAGAGACAGGGACCGAGAGAGACACAGGGACCGACAGAGAGACACAGGGACCGACAGAGAGACACAGGGACCGAGAGAGAGACACAGGGACCGAGAGAGACACAGGGACCGAGAGAGAGACAGGGACCAAGAGAGAGACACAGGGACCGAGAGAGAGACACAGGGACCGAGAGAGAGACACAGGGACCGAGAGAGACACAGGGACCGAGAGAGACACAGGGACCGACTGAGACAGGGACCTAGAGCGAGACACAGGGACTGAGTGAGACAGGGACCGAGAGAGAGACACAGGGACCGAGAGAGTGACAGGGACCGAGAGAGACACAGGGACCGAGAGAGAGCCACAGGGACCGAGAGAGACACAGGGACTGAGAGAGAGACACAGACCGAGAGAGAGACAGGGACCGAGAGAGAGACAGGGACCGAGAGAATGACAGGGACCGAGAGAGACACAGGGACCGAGAGAGAGACACAGGGGCCGAGAGAGATACACAGGGACCGAGAGATAGACAGGGACCGAGAGAGACACTGGGACCGAGAGAGAGACACAGGGACCAAGTGAGACAAAGGGACGGAAAGAGAGACACAGGGACCGAGAGAGACACAGGGACCGAGAGAGAGACACAGGGACCGAGAGATAGATAGGGACCGAGAGAGAGACACTGGGACCGAGAGAGTGACAGGGACCGAGAGAGACACAGGGACCGACAGAGAGACACAGGGACCGAGATAGAGACACAGGGACCGAGAGAGACAGGGACCGAGAGAGAGACACAGGGACCGAGAGAGACAGGGACCGTGAGAGAGACACGGGGCCGAGAGAGATACAGGGATCGAGAGAGATACACAGGGACCGAGAGAGACACAGGGACCGAGAGAGAGACACAGGGAGCGAGAGAGACACAGGGAGCGATAGAGACACAGGGATCGAGAGAGATACACAGGGACCGAGAGAGACACAGGGACTGAGAGAGAGACACAGGGACCGAGAGAGAGACACAGGGACCGAGAGAGACACAGGGAGGAGTGAGACACAGGGACCGAGAGAGACACAGGGAACGAGAGAGAGACAGGGACCGAGAGAGACACAGGGAACGACAGAGAGACACAGGGACCGAGGGAGAGACACAGGGACCGAGAGAGACAGGGACCGAGAGAGAGACATAGGGACCGAGAGAGACACAGGGACCGAGAGAGAGACTGGGACCGAGAGAGAGACACAGGGACCGAGAGAGAGACACAGTGACCGAGAGTGACACCGGGACCGAGAGAGACACAGGGGCCGAGAGAGACACAGGGACCGAGAGGGAGACAGGGAACGAGAGAGACTCAAAGACCGAGTGAGAGACACAGGGACCGAGAGAGACACAGGGCCCGAGAGAGAGACACAGGGACATAGAGAGAGACACAGGGACCGAGAGAGACACAGGGACCGAGTGAGAGACGCAGGGACCGAGTTAGAGACAGGGACCGAGAGAGACTCAAAGACCGAGTGAGAGACACAGGGACCGAGAGAGACACAGGGCCCGAGAGAGAGACACAGGGACATAGAGAGAGACACAGTGCCCGAGAGAGAGACACAGGGACATAGAGAGAGATACAGGGACCGAGAAAGAGACACAGGGACCGAGAGAGAGACACAGGGACCGAAAGAGAGACACAGGGACCGAGAGAGAGGCAGGGACCGAGAGAGAGACACAGGGACATAGAGAGAGACACAGTGCCCGAGAGAGAGACACAGGGACATAGAGAGAGATACAGGGACCGAGAGAGAGACACAGGGACCGAGAGAGAGACACAGGGACCGAAAGAGAGACACAGGGACCGAGAGAGACACAGGGCCCGAGAGAGAGACACAGGGACATAGAGAGAGACACAGTGCCCGAGAGAGAGACACAGGGACATAGAGAGAGATACAGGGACCGAGAGAGACTCAGGGACCGACTGAGAGACACAGGGACCGAGTGAGACACAGGGACCGAGAGAGACACAGGGACCGAGAGACAGACACAGGGACATGGAGAGAGACACAGGGACCGAGAGAGACACAGGGACCGAGTGAGAGACACAGGGACCGAGTTAGAGACAGGGACCGAGAGAGAGACACAGGGGCCGAGAGAGGCACAGGGACCGAGAGAGAGACACAGGGACCGAGAGAGAGACACAGGGACTGAGTGAGAGACAAGGACCGAGAGAGACAGGAACCGAGTGGGACACAGAGACCGAGACAGAGGCAGGGACCGAGTGAGACACAGGGACCCTGTGAGATACAGGGACCGAGTGGGACACAGGGACCGAGGCAGATACAGAGGGACCGAGAGAGAGACACAGGGACCGAGAGAGACACAGGGACCGAGTGAGACGCAGGGACCGAGAGAGACACAGGGACCGAGAGAGAGACACAGGGACCGAGAGAGAGACACAGAGACCGAGAGAGAGACAGGGACCGAGAGAATGACAGGGACCGAGAGAGACACAGGGACCGAGAGAGAGACACAGGGACCGAGAGTGATACACAGGGACCGAGAGAGAGACAGGGACCGAGAGAGACACAGGGACCGAGAGAGAGACACAGGGACCGAGAGAGAGACACAGGGACCGAGAGAGATACACAGGGACCGAGAGAGACACACGGACCGAGAGAGACACAGGGACCGAGAGAGAGACGCAGGGACCGAGAGAGAGATAGGGACCGAGAGAGACACAGGGACCGAGAGAGAGACACAGGGACCGAGAGAGACACAGGGACCGAGAGAGAGACACAGGGACCGAGAGAGTGACAGGGACCGAGAGAGACACCGGGACCGACAGAGAGACACAGGGACCGAGAGAGAGACACAGGGACCGAGAGAGACAGGGACCAAAGAGAGACACAGGGACCGAGAGAGACACAGGGACCGAGAGAGACTCAGGGACCGAGAGAGAGACACAGGGACCGAGAGAGACAGGGACCGTGAGAGAGACACAGGGACCGAGAGAGAGACACAGAGACCGAGAGAGACACAGGGACCGAGAGAGTCACAGTGACCGAGAGAGACACAGCGACCGAGAGAGAGACAGGGACCGAGAGAGACACAAAGACCGAGTGTGGGACACAGGGACCGAGTGAGACACAGGGGCCGAGAGAGAGACACAGGGACCGAAAGAGAGACACAGGGACCGAGAGAGAGACACAGGGACCGAGAGAGAGACAGGGACCGAGAGAGAGACACAGGGACCGAGAGAGACTCAGGGACCGAGTGAGACACAGGGACCGAGAGAGAGATAGGGACCGAGAGAGACACAGGCACTGAATGAGACAAGGAACCGAGTGAGAGACACAGGGACCGAAAGAGAGACACAGGGACCGAGAGAGAGACACAGGGACCTAGAGAGACAGGAACCGAGTGGGACTCAGAGACCGAGAGAGAGGCAGGGACCGAGTGAGACACAGGGACCCTGTGAGATACAGGGACCGAGTGGGGCACAGGGACCGAGAGAGAGACACAGGGACCGAGAGAGACACAGGGACCGAGTGAGACGCAGGGACCGAGAGAGACACAGGGACCAAGGGAGACACAGGGACCGAGAGAGAGACACAGGGACCGAGAGAGACACAGGGACCGAGAGAGAGACACAGGGACCGAGAGAGACACAGGGACCGAGAGAGAGACACAGGGACCGAGTGAGAGACAGGGACCGAGAGAGAGACACAGGGACCGAGAGAGACACAGGGACCGAGAGAGACACAGGGACCGACAGAGAGACACAGGGACCGAGAGAGACACAGGCACCGAGTGAGACAAGGAACCGAGTGAGACACAGGGACCGAGAGAGAGACACAGGGACCGAGAGAGACACAGGGACCGAGAGAGAGACAAAGGGACCGAGAGAGACAGAGGGACCGAGTGAGACAGGGACCGAGCGAGAGTCAGGGACCGATAGAGACACAGGGACCGAGAGAGAGACAGGGACCGAGAGAGAGACAGAGGGACCGAGAGAGAGACAGAGGGACCGAGAGAGACACAGGGACCGAGTGAGACAAGGAACCGAGTGAGACACAGGGACCGAGAGAGACACAGGGACCGAGAGAGACACAGGGACCGAGTGAGACAGGGACCGAGAGAGAGTCACAGGGACCGAGAGAGACAGGGACCGAGAGAGAGACACAGGGACCGAGAGAGTGACAGGGACCGTGAGAGACACAGGGACCGAGAGAGAGACACAGGGACCGAGTGAGACACAGGGACCGAGAGAGAGACAGTGACCGAGAGAGAGAGACAGGGACCGAGAGAGTGACTCAGGGACCGAGAGAGATACACAGGGTCCGAGAGAGAGACAGGGACTGAGAGAATGACAGGGACCGAGAGAGACACAGGGACCGAGAGAGTGACAGGGACCGAGAGAGATACAGGGACCGACAGAGAGACACAGGGACCGAGAGAGAGACACAGGGACCGAGAGAGACAGGGACCGAGAGAGAGACACAGGGACCGAGAGAGACACAGGGACCGAGTGAGACACAGGGACCGAGAGAGAGACACAGGGACCGAGTGAGACACAGGGGCCGAGAGAGACACAGGGACCGAGAGAGACACAGGGACCGAGAGAGACACAGGGACCGAGAGAGAGACAGGGACCGAGAGAATGACAGGGACGGAGAGAGACACAGTGACCGAGAGAGAGACACAGGGACCGAGAGAGAGGCACAGGGACCGAGTGAGACACAGGGACCGAGAGAGACACAGGGACCGAGAGAGACACAGGGACCGAGAGAGAGACAGGGACCGAGAGAGAGAGAGACAGGGACCGAGAGAGAGACAGGGACCGAGAGAGAGACAGGGACCGAGAGAGAGAGACAGGGACCGAGTGAGACACAGGGACCGAGAGAGACACAGGGACCGAGAGAGACACAGGAACCGAGAGAGAGACAGGGACCGTGAGAGAGAGAGGGACCGAGAGTGAGACACAGGGACGGAGAGAGAGACACAGGGACCGAGTGAGACACAGGGAACGAGAGAGACACAGGGACTGAGAGAGACACAGGGACCGAGTGAGACACAGGGACCGAGAGAGAGACAGGGACCGAGAGAGACACAGGGACCGATAGAGAACAGGGACCGAGAGAGACACAGGGACCGAGAGAGAGACACAGGGAGCGAGAGAGAGACACAGGGACTGAGAGAGAGACATAGGGACCGAGAGAGACACAGGGAGCGATAGAGACACAGGGAGCGAGAGAGACACAGGGACCGAGAGAGACACAGGGACCGAGAGAGAGTCACAGGGACCGAGTGAGACACAGGGACCGAGTTAGACACAGGGACCGAGAGAGACACAGGGACCGAGAGAGAGACAGGGACCGAGAGAGACACAGGGACCGACAGAGAGACACAGGGACCGACAGAGAGACACAGGGACCGAGAGAGAGACACAGGGACCGAGAGAGACACAGGGACCGAGAGAGAGACAGGGACCAAGGGAGAGACACAGGGACCGAGAGAGAGACACAGGGACCGAGAGAGAGACACAGGGACCGAGAGAGACACAGGGACCGAGAGAGACACAGGGACCGACTGAGACAGGGACCTAGAGCGAGACACAGGGACTGAGTGAGACAGGGACCGAGAGAGAGACACAGGTACCGAGAGAGTGACAGGGACCGAGAGAGACACAGGGACCGAGAGAGAGCCACAGGGACCGAGAGAGACACAGGGACTGAGAGAGAGACACAGACCGAGAGAGAGACAGGGACCAAGAGAGAGACAGGGACCGAGAGAATGACAGGGACCGAGAGAGACACAGGGACCGAGAGAGAGACACAGGGGCCGAGAGAGATAAACAGGGACCGAGAGAAAGACAGGGACCGAGAGAGACACTGGGACCGAGAGAGAGACACAGGGACCAAGTGAGACAAAGGGACGGAGAGAGAGACACAGGGACCGAGAGAGACACAGGGACCGAGAGAGAGACACAGGGACCGAGAGAGAGATAGGGACCGAGAGAGAGACACTGGGACCGAGAGAGTGACAGGGACCGAGAGAGACACAGGGACCGACAGAGAGACACAGGGACCGAGATAGAGACACAGGGACCGAGAGAGACAGGGACCGAGAGAGAGACACAGGGACCGAGAGAGACAGGGACCGTGAGAGAGACACGGGGCCGAGAGAGATACAGGGATCGAGAGAGATACACAGGGACCGAGAGAGACACAGGGACCGAGAGAGAGACACAGGGAGCGAGAGAGACACAGGGAGCGATAGAGACACAGGGAGCGAGAGAGACACAGGGACCGAGAGAGACACAGGGACTGAGAGAGAGACACAGGGACCGAGAGAGAGACACAGGGACCGAGTGAGAAACAGGGACCGAGTGAGACACAGGGTCCGAGTGAGACACAGGGACCGAGAGAGACACAGGGACCTAGAGAGACACAGGGAACGAGAGAGAGACAGGGACCGAGAGAGACACAGGGACCGACAGAGAGACACAGGGACCGAGGGAGAGACACAGGGACCGAGAGAGACAGGGACCGAGAGAGAGACATAGGGACCGAGAGAGACACAGGGACCGAGAGAGAGACTGGGACCGAGAGAGAGACACAGGGACCGAGAGAGAGACACAGGGACCGAGAGTGACACCGGGACCGAGAGAGACACAGGGGCCGAGAGAGACACAGGGACCGAGAGGGAGACAGGGAACGAGAGAGACTCAAAGACCGAGTGAGAGACACAGGGACCGAGAGAGACACAGGGCCCGAGAGAGAGACACAGGGACATAGAGAGAGACACAGGGACCGAGAGAGACACAGGGACCGAGTGAGAGACGCAGGGACCGAGTTAGAGACAGGGACCGAGAGAGACTCAAAGACCGAGTGAGAGACACAGGGACCGAGAGAGACACAGGGCCCGAGAGAGAGACACAGGGACATAGAGAGAGACACAGGGACCGAGAGAGAGACACAGGGACCGAGAGAGAGACACAGGGACCGAAAGAGAGACACAGGGACCGAGAGAGAGACAGGGACCGAGAGAGAGACACAGGGACCGAGAGAGACTCAGGGACCGAGTGAGAGACACAGGGACCGAGTGAGACACAGGGACCGAGAGAGACACAGGGACCGAGTGAGACACAGGGACCGAGTTAGAGACAGGGACCGAAAGAGAGACACAGGGGCCGAGAGAGGCACAGGGACCGAGAGAGAGACACAGGGACCGAGAGAGAGACACAGGGACTGAGTGAGAGACAAGGACCGAGAGAGACAGGAACCGAGTGGGACACAGAGACCGAGACAGAGGCAGGGACCGAGTGAGACACAGGGACCCTGTGAGATACAGGGACCGAGTGGGACACAGGGACCGAGGCAGATACACAGGGACCGAGAGAGAGACACAGGGACCGAGAGAGACACAGGGACCGAGTGAGACGCAGGGACCGAGAGAGACACAGGGACCAAGGGAGACACAGGGACCGAGAGAGACAGAGGGACCGAGAGAGAGACAGGGACCGAGAGAGAGACACAGGGACCGAGAGAGAGACACAGGGACCGAGAGGGAGACACAGTGACCGAGACTGACACAGGGACCGAGAGAGAGACAGGGACCGAGAGAGAGACAGGGACCGTGAGAGAGACACAGGGACCGAGAGAGAGACACAGGGACCGAGAGAGAGACACAGGGACCGAGAGAGACACAGGGACCGAGAGAGAGACAGGGACCGAGAGAGACACAGGGACCGAGAGAGAGACACAGGGAGCGAGAGAGACACAGGGAGCGAGAGAGAGACACAGGGACTGAGAGAGAGACATAGGGACCGAGAGAGACACAGGGACCGAGAGAGAGACACAGGGACCGAGAGAGACACAGGGACCGAGAGAGAGACACAGGGACCGAGAGAGTGACAGGGACCGAGAGAGACACCGGGACCGACAGAGAGACACAGGGACCGAGAGAGAGACACAGGGACCGAGAGAGACAGGGACCAAAGAGAGACACAGGGACCGAGAGAGACACAGGGACCGAGAGAGACTCAGGGACCGAGAGAGAGACACAGGGACCGAGAGAGACAGGGACCGTGAGAGAGACACAGGGACCGAGAGAGAGACACAGAGACCGAGAGAGACACAGGGACCGAGAGAGTCACAGTGACCGAGAGAGACACAGCGACCGAGAGAGAGACAGGGACCGAGAGAGACACAAAGACCGAGTGTGGGACACAGGGACCGAGTGAGACACAGGGGCCGAGAGAGAGACACAGGGACCGAAAGAGAGACACAGGGACCGAGAGAGAGACACAGGGACCGAGAGAGAGACAGGGACCGAGAGAGAGACACAGGGACCGAGAGAGACTCAGGGACCGAGTGAGACACAGGGACCGAGAGAGAGATAGGGACCGAGAGAGACACAGGCACTGAATGAGACAAGGAACCGAGTGAGAGACACAGGGACCGAAAGAGAGACACAGGGACCGAGAGAGAGACACAGGGACCTAGAGAGACAGGAACCGAGTGGGACTCAGAGACCGAGAGAGAGGCAGGGACCGAGTGAGACACAGGGACCCTGTGAGATACAGGGACCGAGTGGGGCACAGGGACCGAGAGAGAGACACAGGGACCGAGAGAGACACAGGGACCGAGTGAGACGCAGGGACCGAGAGAGACACAGGGACCAAGGGAGACACAGGGACCGAGAGAGAGACACAGGGACCGAGAGAGACACAGGGACCGAGAGAGAGACACAGGGACCGAGAGAGACACAGGGACCGAGAGAGAGACACAGGGACCGAGTGAGAGACAGGGACCGAGAGAGAGACACAGGGACCGAGAGAGACACAGGGACCGAGAGAGACACAGGGACCGACAGAGAGACACAGGGACCGAGAGAGACACAGGCACCGAGTGAGACAAGGAACCGAGTGAGACACAGGGACCGAGAGAGAGACACAGGGACCGAGAGAGACACAGGGACCGAGAGAGAGACAAAGGGACCGAGAGAGACAGAGGGACCGAGTGAGACAGGGACCGAGCGAGAGTCAGGGACCGATAGAGACACAGGGACCGAGAGAGAGACAGGGACCGAGAGAGAGACAGAGGGACCGAGAGAGAGACAGAGGGACCGAGAGAGACACAGGGACCGAGTGAGACAAGGAACCGAGTGAGACACAGGGACCGAGAGAGACACAGGGACCGAGAGAGACACAGGGACCGAGTGAGACAGGGACCGAGAGAGAGTCACAGGGACCGAGAGAGACAGGGACCGAGAGAGAGACACAGGGACCGAGAGAGTGACAGGGACCGTGAGAGACACAGGGACCGAGAGAGAGACACAGGGACCGAGTGAGACACAGGGACCGAGAGAGAGACAGTGACCGAGAGAGAGAGACAGGGACCGAGAGAGTGACTCAGGGACCGAGAGAGATACACAGGGTCCGAGAGAGAGACAGGGACTGAGAGAATGACAGGGACCGAGAGAGACACAGGGACCGAGAGAGTGACAGGGACCGAGAGAGATACAGGGACCGACAGAGAGACACAGGGACCGAGAGAGAGACACAGGGACCGAGAGAGACAGGGACCGAGAGAGAGACACAGGGACCGAGAGAGACACAGGGACCGAGTGAGACACAGGGACCGAGAGAGAGACACAGGGACCGAGTGAGACACAGGGGCCGAGAGAGACACAGGGACCGAGAGAGACACAGGGACCGAGAGAGACACAGGGACCGAGAGAGAGACAGGGACCGAGAGAATGACAGGGACGGAGAGAGACACAGTGACCGAGAGAGAGACACAGGGACCGAGAGAGAGGCACAGGGACCGAGTGAGACACAGGGACCGAGAGAGACACAGGGACCGAGAGAGACACAGGGACCGAGAGAGAGACAGGGACCGAGAGAGAGAGAGACAGGGACCGAGAGAGAGACAGGGACCGAGAGAGAGACAGGGACCGAGAGAGAGAGACAGGGACCGAGTGAGACACAGGGACCGAGAGAGACACAGGGACCGAGAGAGACACAGGAACCGAGAGAGAGACAGGGACCGTGAGAGAGAGAGGGACCGAGAGTGAGACACAGGGACGGAGAGAGAGACACAGGGACCGAGTGAGACACAGGGAACGAGAGAGACACAGGGACTGAGAGAGACACAGGGACCGAGTGAGACACAGGGACCGAGAGAGAGACAGGGACCGAGAGAGACACAGGGACCGATAGAGAACAGGGACCGAGAGAGACACAGGGACCGAGAGAGAGACACAGGGAGCGAGAGAGAGACACAGGGACTGAGAGAGAGACATAGGGACCGAGAGAGACACAGGGAGCGATAGAGACACAGGGAGCGAGAGAGACACAGGGACCGAGAGAGACACAGGGACCGAGAGAGAGTCACAGGGACCGAGTGAGACACAGGGACCGAGTTAGACACAGGGACCGAGAGAGACACAGGGACCGAGAGAGAGACAGGGACCGAGAGAGACACAGGGACCGACAGAGAGACACAGGGACCGACAGAGAGACACAGGGACCGAGAGAGAGACACAGGGACCGAGAGAGACACAGGGACCGAGAGAGAGACAGGGACCAAGGGAGAGACACAGGGACCGAGAGAGAGACACAGGGACCGAGAGAGAGACACAGGGACCGAGAGAGACACAGGGACCGAGAGAGACACAGGGACCGACTGAGACAGGGACCTAGAGCGAGACACAGGGACTGAGTGAGACAGGGACCGAGAGAGAGACACAGGTACCGAGAGAGTGACAGGGACCGAGAGAGACACAGGGACCGAGAGAGAGCCACAGGGACCGAGAGAGACACAGGGACTGAGAGAGAGACACAGACCGAGAGAGAGACAGGGACCAAGAGAGAGACAGGGACCGAGAGAATGACAGGGACCGAGAGAGACACAGGGACCGAGAGAGAGACACAGGGGCCGAGAGAGATACACAGGGACCGAGAGAAAGACAGGGACCGAGAGAGACACTGGGACCGAGAGAGAGACACAGGGACCAAGTGAGACAAAGGGACGGAGAGAGAGACACAGGGACCGAGAGAGACACAGGGACCGAGAGAGAGACACAGGGACCGAGAGAGAGATAGGGACCGAGAGAGAGACACTGGGACCGAGAGAGTGACAGGGACCGAGAGAGACACAGGGACCGACAGAGAGACACAGGGACCGAGATAGAGACACAGGGACCGAGAGAGACAGGGACCGAGAGAGAGACACAGGGACCGAGAGAGACAGGGACCGTGAGAGAGACACGGGGCCGAGAGAGATACAGGGATCGAGAGAGATACACAGGGACCGAGAGAGACACAGGGACCGAGAGAGAGACACAGGGAGCGAGAGAGACACAGGGAGCGATAGAGACACAGGGAGCGAGAGAGACACAGGGACCGAGAGAGACACAGGGACTGAGAGAGAGACACAGGGACCGAGAGAGAGACACAGGGACCGAGTGAGAAACAGGGACCGAGTGAGACACAGGGTCCGAGTGAGACACAGGGACCGAGAGAGACACAGGGACCTAGAGAGACACAGGGAACGAGAGAGAGACAGGGACCGAGAGAGACACAGGGACCGACAGAGAGACACAGGGACCGAGGGAGAGACACAGGGACCGAGAGAGACAGGGACCGAGAGAGAGACATAGGGACCGAGAGAGACACAGGGACCGAGAGAGAGACTGGGACCGAGAGAGAGACACAGGGACCGAGAGAGAGACACAGGGACCGAGAGTGACACCGGGACCGAGAGAGACACAGGGGCCGAGAGAGACACAGGGACCGAGAGGGAGACAGGGAACGAGAGAGACTCAAAGACCGAGTGAGAGACACAGGGACCGAGAGAGACACAGGGCCCGAGAGAGAGACACAGGGACATAGAGAGAGACACAGGGACCGAGAGAGACACAGGGACCGAGTGAGAGACGCAGGGACCGAGTTAGAGACAGGGACCGAGAGAGACTCAAAGACCGAGTGAGAGACACAGGGACCGAGAGAGACACAGGGCCCGAGAGAGAGACACAGGGACATAGAGAGAGACACAGTGCCCGAGAGAGAGACACAGGGACATAGAGAGAGACACAGGGACCGAGAGAGAGACACAGGGACCGAGAGAGAGACACAGGGACCGAAAGAGAGACACAGGGACCGAGAGAGAGACAGGGACCGAGAGAGAGACACAGGGACCGAGAGAGACTCAGGGACCGAGTGAGAGACACAGGGACCGAGTGAGACACAGGGACCGAGAGAGACACAGGGACCGAGTGAGACACAGGGACCGAGTTAGAGACAGGGACCGAAAGAGAGACACAGGGGCCGAGAGAGGCACAGGGACCGAGAGAGAGACACAGGGACCGAGAGAGAGACACAGGGACTGAGTGAGAGACAAGGACCGAGAGAGACAGGAACCGAGTGGGACACAGAGACCGAGACAGAGGCAGGGACCGAGTGAGACACAGGGACCCTGTGAGATACAGGGACCGAGTGGGACACAGGGACCGAGGCAGATACACAGGGACCGAGAGAGAGACACAGGGACCGAGAGAGACACAGGGACCGAGTGAGACGCAGGGACCGAGAGAGACACAGGGACCAAGGGAGACACAGGGACCGAGAGAGACAGAGGGACCGAGAGAGAGACAGGGACCGAGAGAGAGACACAGGGACCGAGAGAGAGACACAGGGACCGAGAGGGAGACACAGTGACCGAGACTGACACAGGGACCGAGAGAGAGACAGGGACCGAGAGAGAGACAGGGACCGTGAGAGAGACACAGGGACCGAGAGAGAGACACAGGGACCGAGAGAGAGACACAGGGACCGAGAGAGACACAGGGACCGAGAGAGAGACAGGGACCGAGAGAGACACAGGGACCGAGAGAGAGACACAGGGAGCGAGAGAGACACAGGGAGCGAGAGAGAGACACAGGGACTGAGAGAGAGACATAGGGACCGAGAGAGACACAGGGAGCGATAGAGACACAGGGAGCGAGAGAGACACAGGGACCGAGAGAGACACAGGGACCGAGAGAGAGTCACAGGGACCGAGAGAGAGACACAGGGAGCGAGAGAGACACAGGGAGCGAGAGAGAGACACAGGGACTGAGAGAGAGACATAGGGACCGAGAGAGACACAGGGAGCAATAGAGACACAGGGAGCGAGAGAGACACAGGGACCGAGAGAGACACAGGGACCGAGAGAGAGTCACAGGGACCGAGTGAGACACAGGGACCGAGTTAGACACAGGGACCGAGAGAGACACAGGGACCGAGAGAGAGACAGGGACCGAGAGAGACACAGGGACCGACAGAGAGACACAGGGACCGAGAGAGAGACACAGGGACCGAGAGAGACACAGGGACCGAGAGAGAGACAGGGACCAAGAGAGAGACACAGGGACCGAGAGAGAGACACAGGGAACGAGAGAGAGACACAGGGACCGAGAGAGACACAGGGACCGAGAGAGACACAGGGACCGACTGAGACAGGGACCTAGAGCGAGACACAGGGACTGAGTGAGACAGGGACCGAGAGAGAGACACAGGGACCGAGAGAGTGACAGGGACCGAGAGAGACACAGGGACCGAGAGAGAGCCACAGGGACCGAGAGAGACACAGGGACTGAGAGAGAGACACAGACCGAGAGAGAGACAGGGACCGAGAGAGAGACAGGGACCGAGAGAATGACAGGGACCGAGAGAGACACAGGGACCGAGAGAGAGACACAGGGACCGAGAGAGACACTGGGACCGAGAGAGAGACACAGGGACCGAGTGAGACAAAGGGACGGAGAGAGAGACACAGGGACCGAGAGAGAGATAGGGACCGAGAGAGACACAGGGACCGACAGAGAGACACAGGGACCGAGAGAGACACAGGGACCGAGAGCGACAAGGAACCGAGTGAGACACAGGGACCGAGAGAGACACAGGGACCGAGAGAGAGACACTGGGACCGAGAGAGTGACAGGGACCGAGAGAGACACAGGGACCGACAGAGAGACACAGGGACCGAGAGAGAGACACAGGGACCGAGAGAGACAGGGACCGAGAGAGAGACACAGGGACCGAGAGAGACAGGGACCGTGAGAGAGACACGGGGCCGAGAGAGATACAGGGATCGAGAGAGATACACAGGGACCGAGAGAGACACAGGGACCGAGAGAGAGACACAGGGAGCGAGAGAGACACAGGGAGCGATAGAGACACAGGGAGCGAGAGAGACACAGGGACCGAGAGAGACACAGGGACTGAGAGAGAGACACAGGGACCGAGAGAGAGACACAGGGACCGAGTGAGAAACAGGGACCGAGTGAGACACAGGGACCGAGTGAGACACAGGGACCGAGAGAGACACAGGGACCTAGAGAGACACAGGGAACGAGAGAGAGATAGGGACCGAGAGAGACACAGGGACCGACAGAGAGACACAGGGACCGAGGGAGAGAAACAGGGACCGAGAGAGACTGGGACCGAGAGAGAGACACAGGGACCGAGAGAGAGACACAGGGACCGAGAGTGACACCGGGACCGAGAGAGACACAGGGGCCGAGAGAGACACAGGGACCGAGAGGGAGACAGGGAACGAGAGAGACTCAAAGACCGAGTGAGAGACACAGGGACCGAGAGAGACACAGGGCCCGAGAGAGAGACACAGGGACATAGAGAGAGACACAGGGACCGAGAGAGACACAGGGACCGAGTGAGAGACGCAGGGACCGAGTTAGAGACAGGGACCGAGAGAGACTCAAAGACCGAGTGAGAGACACAGGGACCGAGAGAGACACAGGGCCCGAGAGAGAGACACAGGGACATAGAGAGAGACACAGTGCCCGAGAGAGAGACACAGGGACATAGAGAGAGACACAGGGACCGAGAGAGAGACACAGGGACCGAGAGAGAGACACAGGGACCGAAAGAGAGACACAGGGACCGAGAGAGAGACAGGGACCGAGAGAGAGACACAGGGACCGAGAGAGACTCAGGGACCGAGTGAGAGACACAGGGACCGAGTGAGACACAGGGACCGAGAGAGACACAGGGACCGAGAGACAGACACAGGGACATGGAGAGAGACACAGGGACCAAGAGAGACACAGGGACCGAGTGAGAGACACAGGGACCGAGTTAGAGACAGGGACCGAGAGAGAGACACAGGGGCCGAGAGAGGCACAGTGACCGAGAGAGAGACACAGGGACCGAGAGAGAGACACAGGGACCGAGAGAGACACAGGGACCGAGTGAGACGCAGGGACCGAGAGAGACACAGGGACCCAGAGAGAGACAGGGACCGAGAGAGAGACACAGGGACCGAGAGCGAGACACAGGGACTGAGTGAAACAGGGACCGAGAGAGAGACACAGGGACCGAGAGAGTAACAGGGACCGAGAGAGTCACAGGGACCGAGAGAGACACAGGGACCGAGAGAGACACAGGGACCGAGAGAGAGGCACAGGGACCGAGACAGACACCGGGACCGAGTGAGACACAGGGACCGAGAGAGAAACACAGGGACTGAGAGAGAGACACAGGGACCGAGAGAGACATAGGGACCGAGAGAGAGACACAGGGACCGAGAGAGACACAGGGACCGAGAGAGAGACACAGGGACCGAGAGAGACATAGGGACCGAGAGAGAGATCGGGACCGAGAGAGAGACACAGGGACCGAGTGAGACACAGGGACCGAGAGAGAGACACAGGGACCGACAGAGACACAGGGGCCGAGTGAGAGACACAGGGACCGAGTGAGACACAGGGACCGAGAGAGAGACACAGGGACCGACAGAGAGACACAGGGACCGAGAGAGACAGGGAACGAGAGAGTGACACAGGGACCAAGAGAGAGACAGGGACCAAGAGAGAGACACAGGGACCGAGAGAGAGACACAGGGACCGAGAGAGACACAGGGACCGAGAGAGACACAGGGACCGACTGAGACAGGGACCGAGAGCGAGACACAGGGACTGAGTGAGACAGGGACCAAGAGAGAGACACAGGGACCGAGAGAGTGACAGGGACCGAGAGAGACACAGGGACCGAGAGAGAGAGACAGGGACCGAGAGAGACACAGGGACTGAGAGAGAGACGGAGACCGAGAGAGAGAGAGGGACCGAGAGAATGACAGGGACCGCGAGAGACACAGGGACCGAGAGAGAGACACAGGGGCCGAGAGAGATACAGAGGGACCGAGAGAGAGACAGGAACCGAGAGAGACACAGGGACCGAGAGAGAGACACAGGGACCGAGTGAGACAAAGGGACGGAGAGAGAGACACAGGGACCGAGAGAGACACCGGGACCGAGAGAGAGACACAGGGACCGAGAGAGAGATAGGGACCGAGAGAGACACAGGGACCGAGTGAGACAAGGAACCGAGTGAGACACAGGGACCGAGAGAGACACAGGGACCGAGAGAGAGACACAGGGACCGAGAGAGTGACAGGGACCGAGAGAGACACAGGGACCGAGAGAGAGACACAGGGACCGAGAGAGAGACACAGGGACCGAGAGAGACAGGGAACGAGAGAGAGACACAGGGACCGAGAGAGACTCAGGGACCGAGAGAGACTCAGGGACCGAGAGAGAGACACAGGGACCGAGAGAGACAGGGACCGTGAGAGAGACACAGGGACCGAGAGACACAGAGACCGAGAGAGAGACACAGGGACCGAGGGAGACACAGGGTCCGAGAGAGAGACACAGGGACCGAGAGAGACACAGGGACCGAGAGAGACACAGGGACCGAGAGAGAGACACCGGGACCGAGAGTGACACCGGGACCGAGAGAGACACAGGGACCGAGAGAGACACAGGGACCGAGAGAGAGACAGGGACCGAGAGAGACTCAAAGACCGAGTGAGAGACACAGGGACCGAGTGAGACACAGGGCCCGAGAGAGAGACACAGGGACCGAGAGAGACACAGGGACCGAGTTAGAGACGCAGGGAACGAGTTAGAGACAGGGACCGAGAGAGAGACACAGGGACCGATAGAGAGACACAGGGACCGAAAGAGAGACACATGGACCGAGAGAGAGACAGGGACCAGAGAGAGACACAGGGACCGAGAGAGACTCAGGGACCGAGTGAGAGACACAGGGACCGAGTGAGACACAGGGACCGAGAGAGACACAGGGACCGAGAGACAGATACAGGGACATAGAGAGAGACACAGGGACCGAGAGAGACACAGGGACCGAGTTAGAGACGCAGGGAACGAGTTAGAGACAGGGACCGAGAGAGAGACACAAGGACCGATAGAGAGACACAGGGACCGAAAGAGAGACACATGGACCGAGAGAGAGACAGGGACCAGAGAGAGACACAGGGACCGAGAGAGACTCAGGGACCGAGTGAGAGACACAGGGACCGAGTGAGACACAGGGACCGAGAGAGACACAGGGACCGAGAGACAGACACAGGGACATAGAGAGAGACACAGGGACCGAGAGAGACACAGGGACCGAGTGAGAGACACAGGGACCGAGTTAGAGACAGGGACCGAGAGAGAGACACAGGGACCGAGAGAGACACAGGGACCGAGAGAGAGACAGGGACCGAGAGAGACACAGGGACCGAGAGACAGACACAGGGACATAGAGAGAGACACAGGGACCGAGAGAGACACAGGGACCGAGAGAGACACAGGGACCGAGAGACAGACACAAGGACATAGAGAGAGACACAGGGACCG
This sequence comes from Carcharhinus amblyrhynchos, assembly GCF_965287045.1. Classification (NCBI taxonomy): domain Eukaryota; kingdom Metazoa; phylum Chordata; class Chondrichthyes; order Carcharhiniformes; family Carcharhinidae; genus Carcharhinus; species Carcharhinus amblyrhynchos. The sequence continues at coordinate 107,830 of NW_027649866.1, forward strand.
AGTGAGAGACACAGGGACCGAGTGAGACACAGGGACTGAGAGAGACACAGGGACCGAGAGACAGACACAGGGACATAGAGAGAGACACAGGGACCGAGAGAGACACAGGGACCGAGTGAGAGACACAGGGACCGAGTTAGAGACAGGGACCGAGAGAGAGAGACAGGGACCGAGAGACAGACACAGGGACATAGAGAGAGACACAGGGACCGAGTGAGAGACACAGGGACAGAGAGGGACACAGGAACTGAGAGAGAGACACAGGGACTGAGTGAGAGACAGGGACCGAGTGGGACTCAGAGACCGAGAGAGAGGCAGGGACCGAGTGAGACACAGGGACCCTGTGAGATACAGGGACCGAGTGGGACACAGGGACCGAGAGAGAGACACAGGGACCGTGAGAGACACAGGGACCGAGAGAGAGACACAGGGAACGAGAGAGAGACAGGGACTGAGTGAGACACAGGGACCGAGAGAGACACAGGGACCGAGAGAGAGACACAGGGACCGAGAGAGACAAAGGGACCGAGAGAGAGTCAGGGACCGAGAGAGACAGAGGGACCGAGTGAGAGACACAGGGACCGAGAGAGAGACACAGGGACCGAGAGAGACACAGGGACCGAGAGAGACACAGGGACCGAGAGAGAGACACAGGGACCGAGAAAGAGACAGGGACTGAGTGAGACACAGGGACCGAGAGAGACACAGGGACCGATAGAGAGACAGGGACCGAGAGAGAGACACAGGGACCGAGAGAGAGACACAGGGACCGAGAGGGAGACACAGGGACCGAGAGAGACACAGGGACCGAGAGAGAGACAGGGACCGAGAGAGAGAGACAGGGACCGAGAGAGAGACACAGGGACCGAGAGGGAGACACAGAGACCGAGTGAAACACAGGGACCGAGAGAGAGACAGGGACCGAGAGAGAGACACAGGGACCGAGAGAGACACAGGGACCGAGAGAGAGACACAGGGTCCGAGAGAGAGACACAGGGACCGAGAGAGAGACACAGGGACCGAGAGAGTAACAGGGACCGAGAGAGACACAGGGACCGAGAGAGACACAGGGTCCGAGAGAGAGACACAGGGACCGAGAGAGAGGCACAGGGACCGAGACAGACACAGGGACCGAGTGAGACACAGGGACCGAGAGAGAAACACAGGGACTGAGAGAGAGACACAGGGACCGAGAGAGAGACACAGGGACCGAGTGAGACACAGCGACTGAGAGAGACACAGGGACCGAGAGAGAAACACAGGGACTGAGAGAGAGACACAGGGACCGAGAGAGACACAGGGACCGAGAGAGAGACACAGGGACCGAGAGAGACATAGGGACCGAGAGAGAGACCGGGACCCAGAGAGAGACACAGGGACCGAGAGAGACACAGGGACCGAGAGAGAGACACAGGGACCGACAGAGACACAGGGGCCGAGTGAGAGACACAGGGACCGAGTGAGACACAGGGACCGAGAGAGAGACACAGGGACCGACAGAGAGACACAGGGACCGAGAGAGACAGGGACCGAGAGAGAGACACAGGGACCAAGAGAGAGACAGGGACCAAGAGAGAGACACAGGGACCGAGAGAGAGACACAGGGACCGAGAGAGACACAGGGACCGAGAGAGACACAGGGACCGACTGAGACAGGGACCGAGAGCGAGACACAGGGACTGAGTGAGACAGGGACCGAGAGAGAGACACAGGGACCGAGAGAGTGACAGGGACCGAGAGAGACACAGGGACCGAGAGAGAGAGACAGGGACCGAGAGAGACACAGGGACTGAGAGAGAGACAGAGACCGAGAGAGAGACAGGGACCGAGAGAATGACAGGGACCGCGAGAGACACAGGGACCGAGAGAGACACACAGGGGCCGAGAGAGATACACAGGGACCGAGAGAGAGACAGGGACCGAGAGAGACACAGGGACCGAGAGAGAGACACAGGGACCGAGTGAGACAAAGGGACGGAGAGAGAGACACAGGGACCGAGAGAGACACAGGGACCGAGAGAGAGACACAGGGACCAAGAGAGAGATAGGGACCGAGAGAGACACAGGGACAGAGTGAGACAAGGAACCGAGTGAGACACAGGGAGCGAGAGAGACACAGGGACCGAGAGAGAGACACAGGGACCGAGAGAGTGACAGGGACCGAGAGAGACACAGGGACCGACAGAGAGACACAGGGACCGAGAGAGAGACACAGGGACCGAGAGAGACAGGTAACGAGAGAGAGACACAGGGACATAGAGAGAGACACAGGGACCGAGAGAGACTCAGGGACCGAGAGAGAGACACAGGGACCGAGAGAGACAGGGACCGTGAGAGAGACACAGGGACCGAGAGAGAGACACAGAGACCGAGAGAGAGACACAGGGACCGAGGGAGACACAGGGTCCGAGAGAGAGACACAGGGACCGAGAGAGACACAGGGACCGAGAGAGACACAGGGACCGAGAGAGAGACACCGGGACCGAGAGTGACACCGGGACCGAGAGAGACACAGGGACCGAGAGAGACACAGGGACCGAGAGAGAGACAGGGACCGAGAGAGACTCAAAGACCGAGTGAGAGACACAGGGACCGAGTGAGACACAGGGCCCGAGAGAGAGACACAGGGACATAGAGAGAGACACAGGGACCGAGAGAGACACAGGGACCGAGTGAGAGACGCAGGGACATAGAGAGAGACACAGGGACCGAGAGAGACACAGGGACCGAGTTAGTGACGCAGGGACCGAGTTAGAGACAGGGACCGAGAGAGAGACACAGGGACCGATAGAGAGACACAGGGACCGAGAGAGAGACACAGGGACCGAGAGAGAGACACAGGGACCGAGAGAGACACAGGGACCGAGAGAGAGACACAGGGACCGAGAGAGACAAAGGGACCGAGAGAGAGTCAGGGACCGAGAGAGACAGAGGGACCGAGTGAGAGACACAGGGACCGGGAGAGAGACACAGGGACCGAGAGAGACACAGGGACCGAGAGAGAGACACAGGGACCGAGAGAGAGACAGGGACTGAGTGAGACACAGGGACCGAGTGAGACACAGGGACCGAGAGAGACACAGGGACCGAGAGACAGACACAGGGACATAGAGAGAGACACAGGGACCGAGAGAGACACAGGGACCGAGTGAGGGACACAGGGACCGAGTTAGAGACAGGGACCGAGAGAGAGACACAGGGACCGAGAGAGACACAGGGACCGAGAGAGAGAGACAGGGACCGAGAGACAGACACAGGGACCGAGAGGGACACAGGGACTGAGTGAGAGACAGGGACCGAGAGAGACAGGAACCGAGTGGGACTCAGAGACCGAGAGAGAGGCAGGGACCGAGTGAGACACAGGGACCCTGTGAGATACAGGGACCGAGTGGGACACAGGGACCGAGAGAGAGACACAGGGACCGAGAGAGACACAGGGACCGAGAGAGAGACCCAGGGAACGAGAGAGAGACAGGGACTGAGTGAGACACAGGGACCGAGAGAGAGACACAGGGACCGAGAGAGACACAGGGACCGAGAGAGAGACACAGGGACCGAGAGAGACAAAGGGACCGAGAGAGAGTCAGGGACCGAGAGAGACAGAGGGACCGAGTGAGAGACACAGGGACCGGGAGAGAGACACAGGGACCGAGAGAGACACAGGGACCGAGAGAGAGACACAGGGACCGAGAGAGAGACAGGGACTGAGTGAGACACAGGGACCGAGAGAGACACAGGGACCGAGAGAGAGACACAGGGACCGAGGGAGACACAGGGACCGAGTGAGAGTCAGGGACCGAGAGAGAGACACAGGGACATAGAGAGAGACACAGGGACCGAGAGAGACACAGGGACCGAGTGAGAGACACAGGGATCGAGTGAGACACAGGGACCGAGAGAGAGACAGGGACCGCGAGAGAGACACAGGGACCGAGTGAGACACAGGGACCGAGTGAGACACAGGGACCGAGAGAGAGACAAAGGGACCGAGAGAGACACAGGGACCGAGGGAGACACAGGGACCAAGTGAGAGTCAGGGACCGAGAGAGAGACACAGGGACATAGAGAGAGACACAGGAAACGAGAGAGACACAGGGACCGAGTGAGAGACACAGGGACCGAGTGAGAGTCAGGGACCGAGGGAGACTCAGGGACATAGAGAGAGACACAGGGACCGAGAGAGACACAGGGACCGAGAAAGACACGGGGACCGAGAGTGACACAGGGACCGAGGGAGAGACACAGGGAGCGAGAAAGACATAGGGACCGAGTGAGAGACAGGGACCGAGAGAGAGACACAGGGAGCGAGCGAGATACAGGGACCGAGAGAGAGACAGGGACCGAGAGAGACACAGGGACTGAGAGAGAGACACAGTGACCGAGAGAGACAGAGGGACCGAGAGAGAGACAGGGACGGAGAGAGACACAGGGACTGAGAGAGAGACACAGTGACCGAGAGAGACAGAGGGACCGAGAGAGACTCAGGGACCGAGAGAGACACAGGGACCGAGAGAGACACAAGGACCGAGAGAGACACAGGGACCGAGAGAGACAGAAGGACCGAGAGAGACAGAGGGGCCGAGAGAGAGACACAGGGACCGAGAGAGACACAGGCACCTAGTGAGACAAGGAACCGAGTGAGTCACAGGGACCGAGGGAGACAGGGACCGAGAGAGAGACACAGGGACCGAGAGAGACACAGGGACCGAGAAAGAGACACAGGGACCGAGAGAAACACCGGGACCGAGTGAGACAGGGACCGAGCGAGATTCAGGGACCGAGAGAGAGACAGGGACCGAGAGTGAGACACATGGGCCGAGAGAGAGACAGGGACCGAGTGAGACACAGGGACCGAGAGAGACACAGGGACCGAGTGAGAGACACAGGGGCCGAGTGAGACACAGGGACCGAGAGAGAGACACAGGGACCGAGAGAGAGACAGGGACCGAGAGAGAGACAGGGACCGAGAGAGAGACGCAGGGACATAGAGAGAGACACAGGGACCGAGAGAGACACAGAGACCGAGTGAGAGACACAGGGACCGAGTGAGAGACAGAGTCCGAGAGAGAGACACAGGGACATAGAGAGAGACACAGGGACCGAGAGAGACACAGGGACCGAGAGAGAGAGGCAGGGACCGAGAGACAGTCACAGGGACCGAGAGGGACACAGGGTCTGAGAGAGAGACACAGGGAGTGAGAGAGACACAGGGACCGAGAGAGAAACAGGGACCGAGCGAGACACAGGGACTGAGAGAGAAACACAGGGACCGAGTGAGACACAGGGACCGAGTGAGACACAGGGCCCGAGAGAGAGACACAGGGACCGAGAGAGACACAGGGACCGAGAGAGACACAGGGACCGCGAGAGAGACAGGGACCGAGAGTGAGACACAGGGACCGAGAGAGACACCGGGACCGAGAGAGACTCAGGGACCGAGAGAGACTCAGGGACCGAGAGAGACACAGGGACCGAGAGAGACACAGGGACCGAGACAGAGACATGGACCGAGTGTGAGACACAGGGACCGAGAGTGAGACACAGGGACCGAGAGAGAGACAGGGACCGAGAGAGAGACACAGGGACCGAGAGAGAGACACAGGGACCGAGGGAGACACAGTGACCGAGTGAGAGACAGGGACCGAGAGAGACACACAGGGACCGAGTGAGAGACAGGGACCGAGATAGTCACAGGGACATTAAGAGAGACACAGGGACCGAGAGAGACACAGGGACCGAGAGAGAGAGACAGGGACCGAGAGACAGACAAAGGGACCGAGAGGGACACAGTGACTGAGAGAGAGACACAGGGACCGAGAGAGAGACAAAGTGACCGAGAGAGACGCAGGGACTGAGTGAGAGACAGGGACCCAGTGAGATACAGGGACCGAGTGGGACACAGGGACCGAGAGAGAGACAGGGACCGAGTGGGACACAGGGACCGAGAGAGACACAGGGACCGAGAGAGAGACAGGGACAGAGTGAGAGACAGGGAACGAGAGAGAGACAGGGACCGAGTGAGAGACAGGGACCGGGTGAGAGACAGGGACCGGGTGAGACACAGGGACCCAGTGAGACACAGGGACCGAGAGAGAGACACAGGGACCGAGAGAGAGACACAAGGACCGAGAGAGAGGCACAGGGACCGAGAGAGTGGCACAGGGACCGAGAGAGACAAAGGGACCGAGTGAGACACAGGGACCGAGAGAGACACAGGGACTGAGAGAGAGACACAGGGACCGAGAGAGAGACAGGTACCGAGAGAGAGACACAGGGACCGAGTGAGACACAGTGACCGAGAGAGACACAGGGACCGAGTGAGAGTCAGGGACCGAGAGAGACACAGCGACCGAGAGAGAGACAGGGACCGAGAGAGAGACAGGTACCGAGAGAGAGACACAGGGACCGAGGGAGACACAGGGACCGAGTGAGAGTCAGGGACCGAGAGAGAGACAGGGACCGAGTGAGAGACAGGGACCGGGTGAGACACAGGGACCGGGTGAGACACAGGGACCCAGTGAGACACAGGGACCGAGAGAGAGACACAGGGACCGAGAGAGAGACACAAGGACCGAGAGAGAGGCACAGGGACCGAGAGAGTGGCACAGGGACCGAGAGAGACAAAGGGACCGAGTGAGACACAGGGACCGAGAGAGACACAGCGACCGAGAGAGAGACAGGGACCGAGAGAGAGACAGGTACCGAGAGAGAGACACAGGGACCGAGGGAGACACAGGGACCGAGTGAGAGTCAGGGACCGAGAGAGAGACACAGGGACATAGAGAGAGACACAGGGACCGAGAGAGACACAGGGACCGAGTGAGAGACACCGGGACCGAGTGAGAGTCAGGGACCGAGGGAGACACAGGGACCGAGTGAGAGTCAGGGACCGAGAGAGAGACACAGGGACATAGAGAGAGACACAGGGACCGAGAGAGACACAGGGACCGAGTGAGAGACACTGGGACCGAGTGAGAGACACTGGGACCGAGTGAGAGACAGGGACCGAGAGATAGACACAGGGACCGAGAGAGAGAGGCAGGGACCGAGAGAGACACAGGGACCGAGAGAGACACGGGGACCGAGTGAGAGACACAGGGACCGAGTGAGAGTCAGGGACCGAGGAAGACACAGGGACCGAGTGAGAGTCAGGGACCGAGAGAGAGACACAGGGACATAGAGAGAGACACAGGGAACGAGATAGACACAGGGACCGAGTGAGAGACACTGTGACCGAGAGAGAGACAGGGACCGAGAGAGAGACACAGGGACCGAGAGAGACACAGGGACCGAGAGAGACACAGGGACCGAGAGAGACACGGGGACCGAGAGAGACTCAGGGACCGAGAGAGAGACACAGGGAGCGAGAAAGACACAGGCACCGAGTGAGAGACAGGGACCGAGAGAGAGACACAGGGAGCGAGCGAGATAGAGGGACCGAGAGAGAGACAGGGACCGAGAGAGACACAGGGACTGAGAGAGACTCAAAGACCGAGTGAGAGACACAGGGACCGAGTGAGACACAGGGCCCGAGAGAGAGACACAGGGACATAGAGAGAGACACAGGGACCGAGAGAGACACAGGGACCGAGTGAGAGACGCAGGGACATAGAGAGAGACACAGGGACCGAGAGAGACACAGGGACCGAGTGAGAGACACAGGGACCGAGAGAGAGAGACAGGGACCGAGAGACAGACACAGGGACCGAGAGGGACACAGGAACTGAGAGAGAGACACAGGGACCGAGAGAGAGACACAGGGACTGAGTGAGAGACAGGGACCGAGAGAGACAGGAACCGAGTGGGACTCAGAGACCGAGAGAGAGGCAGGGACCGAGTGAGACACAGGGACCCTGTGAGATACAGGGACCGAGTGGGACACAGGGACCGAGAGAGAGACACAGGGACCGAGAGAGACACAGGGACCGAGAGAGAGACACAGGGACCGAGAGAGACACAGGGACCGAGAGAGAGACCCAGGGAACGAGAGAGAGACAGGGACTGAGTGAGACACAGGGACCGAGAGAGAGACACAGGGACCGAGAGAGACAAATGGACCGAGAGAGAGACAGGGACCGAGAGAGACACAGGGACCGAGTGAGAGACACAGGGACCGGGAGAGAGACACAGGGACCAAGAGAGAGACAGGGACCGAGAGAGAGACACAGGGACCGAGAGAGAGACACAGGGAACGAGAGGGAGACACAGGGACCGGGAGAGACACAGGGACCGAGAGAGAGACAGGGACCGAGAGAGAGAGACAGGGACCGAGAGAGAGACACAGGGACCGAGAGAGAGACACAGGGACCGAGAGAGAGACAGAGACCGAGAGTGAGACAGGGACCGAGAGAGACACAGGGACCGAGAGAGAGACACAGGGACCGAGAGAGACACAGGGACCGAGAGAGAGACACAGGGACCGAGATAGATACAGGGATCGAGAGAGACACAGGGACCGAGAGAGGGACACAGGGACTGAGGGAGACACAGGGACCGAGTGAGAGACAGGGACCGAGAGAGAGACACAGGGACTGAGTGAGAGACAGGGACCGAGAGAGACAGGAACCCAGTGGGACTCAGAGACCGCGAGAGACACAGGGACCGAGTGAGAGACACAGGGACCGGGAGAGAGACACAGGGACTGAGAGAGACACAGGGACCGAGAGAGAGAGACACAGGGACCGAGAGAGAGACAGGGACTGAGTGAGCCACAGGGACCGAGAGAGACACAGGGACCGAGAGAGAGACAGGGACCGAGAGAGAGACACAGGGACCGAGAGAGGGACAGGGACCGAGAGAGAGACACAGGGACCGAGAGAGAGACACAGGGAACGAGAGAGAGACACAGGGACCGAGAGAGAGACACAGGGACCGAGAGAGAGACACAGGGACCGAGTGAGACAGGGACCGAGAACGAGACACAGGGACTGAGTGAAACAGGGACTGAGAGAGAGACACAGGGACCAAGAGAGTGACAGGGACCGAGAGAGACACAGGGACCGAGGGAGACACAGGGACCGAGAGAGAGACACAGGGACCGAGAGAGAGGACAGGGACCGAGACAGACACAGGGACCGAGTGAGACACAGGGACCGAGAGAGAGACACAGGGACCGAGAGAGTGACGCAGGGACCGAGAGAGAGACGCAGGGACCGAGAGAGACACAGGGACCGAGAGAGAGACAGGGACCGAGCGAGAGACAGGGACCGAGAGAGGGACACAGGGACCGAGTGAGACACAGGGACCGAGAGAGACACAGGGACCGAGAGAGACACAGGGACCGAGAGAGAGACACAGGGACCGAGTGAGACACAGGGACCGAGTAAGAGACACAGGGACCGAGTGAGAGTCAGGGACCGAGAGAGAGACACAGGGACATAGAGAGAGACACAGGGACCGAGAGAGACACAGGGACCGAGAGAGACACAGGGTTCGAGAGAGAGACACAGGGACCGAGAGAGAGACACAGGGACCGAGAGAGAGACACAGGGACCGAGGGAGACAAAGGGAGCGAGTGAGAGTCAGGGACCGAGAGAGAGACACAGGGACATAGAGAGAGACACAGGGACCGAGAGAGACACTGGGACAGAGTGAGAGACACTGGGACCGAGTGAGAGTCAGGGACCGAGGGAGACTCAGGGACATAGAGAGAGACACAGGGACCGAGAGAGACACGCGGACCGAGAGAGACACAGGGACCGAGAGAGAGACACAGGGAGCGAGAAAGACACAGGGACCGAGTGAGAGACAGGGACCGAGAGAGAGACACAGGGAGCGAGCGAGATAGAGGGACCGAGAGAGAGACAGGGACCGAGAGAGACACAGGGACTGAGAGAGAGACACAGGGACCGAGAGAGACAGAGGGACCGAGAGAGACTCAGGGACCGAGAGAGACACAGGGACCGAGAGAGACACAGGGACCGAGAGAGACACAAGGACCGAGAGAGACACAGGGACCGAGAGAGACAGAAGGACCGAGAGAGACAGAGGGACCGAGAGAGACACAGGGGCCGAGTGAGAGACACAGGGACCGAGAGAGACACAGGCACCTAGTGAGACAAGGAACCGAGTGAGACACAGGGACCGAGGGAGACAGGGACCGAGAGAGAGATACAGGGACCGAGAGAGACACAGGGACCGAGAGAGTGACAGGGACCGAGAGAGACACAGGGACCGAGTGAGACACAGGGACCGAGAGAGAGACAGGGACCGAGAGAGAGACAGGGACCGAGAGAGAGACAGGGACCGAGAGAGAGACACAGGGACCGAGAGAGTTACACAGGGACCGAGAGAGAGACAGGGACCGAGAGAGAGACACAGGGACCGAGAGAGATACACAGGGACCGAGAGAGATACACAGGGACCGAGAGAGAGACACAGGGACCGAGGGAGACACAGGGACCGAGAGAGAGACACAGGGACCGAGAGAGAGACACAGGGACCGAGAGAGAGACAGGGACCGAGAGAGTGACACAGGGACCGAGAGAGATACACAGGGACCGAGAGAGATACACAGGGACAGAGAGAGAGACACAGGGACCGAGAGAGACACAGGGACCGAGGGAGACACAGGGACCGAGAGAGAGACACCGGGACCGAGAGAGACACCGGGACCGAGAGTGACACCGGGACCGAGAGACTCACCGGGACCGAGAGAGACACAGGGACCGAGAGAGAGACAGGGACCGAGAGAGACACAGGGACCGAGAGAGACACAGGGTCCGAGTGAGAGACACAGGGGCCGAGTGAGACACAGGGACCGAGAGAGAGACACAGGGACCGAGAGAGAGACAGGGACCGAGAGAGAGACGCAGGGACATAGAGAGAGACACAGGGACCGAGAGAGACACAGAGACCGAGTGAGTGAAACAGGGACCGAGTGAGAGACAGGGTCCGAGAGAGAGACACAGGGACATAGAGAGTGACACAGGGACCGAGAGAGACACAGGGACCGAGAGAGAGAGGCAGGGACCGAGAGACAGACACAGGGACCGAGAGGGACACAGGGTCTGAGAGAGAGACAGAGGGACCGAGAGAGACACAGGGAACGAGAGAGACACAGGGAGTGAGAGAGACACAGGGACCGTGAGAGAAACAGGGACCGAGAGAGACACAGGGACCGAGAGAGAGACACAGGGACCAAGAGAGGCACAGGGACCGAGAGAGACACAGGGACCGCGAGAGAGACAGGGACCGAGAGTGAGACACAGGGACCGAGAGAGAGACACCGGGACCGAGAGACACCGTGACCGAGAGAGACACCGGGACCGAGAGAGACTCAGGGACCGAGAGAGACACAGGGACCGAGACAGAGACAGGGACCGAGAGTGAGACACAGGGACCGAGAGTGAGACACAGGGACCGAGAGAGGGACAGGGACCGAGAGAGAGACACAGGGACCGAGAGAGACTCAGGGACCGAGTGAGAGATACAGGGACCGAGTGAGACACAGGGACCGAGAGAGACACAGGGACCGAGAGAGAGACACAGGGACCGAGAGAGAGACACAGGGACTGAGGGAGACACAGGGACCGAGTGAGAGACAGGGACCGAGAGAGAGACACAGGGACTGAGTGAGAGACAGGGACCGAGAGAGACAGGAACCGAGTGGGACTCAGAGACCGCGAGAGACACAGGGACCGAGTGAGAGACACAGGGACCGGGAGAGAGACACAGGGACTGAGAGAGACACAGGGACCGAGAGAGAGAGACACAGGGACCGAGAGAGAGACAGGGACTGAGTGAGCCACAGGGACCGAGAGAGACACAGGGACCGAGAGAGAGACAGGGACCGAGAGAGAGACACAGGGACCGAGAGAGGGACAGGGACCGAGAGAGAGACACAGGGACCGAGAGAGAGAGACAGGGACCGAGAGAGAGACACAGGGACCGAGAGGGAGACACAGAGACCGAGTGAAACACAGGGACCGAGAGAGAGACAGGGACCGAGAGAGAGACACAGGGACCGAGAGAGAGACACATGGACCGAGAGAGAGACACAGGGACCGAGTGAGACAGGGACCGAGAACGAGACACAGGGACCGAGAGAGTGACAGGGACCGAGAGAGACACAGGGACCGAGAGAGAGACACAGGGACCGAGAGAGAGGACAGGGACCGAGACAGACACAGGGACCGAGTGAGACACAGGGACCGAGAGAGAGACACAGGGACCGAGAGAGTGACGCAGGGACCGAGAGAGAGACGCAGGGACCGAGAGGGACACAGGGACCGAGAGAGAGACAGGGACCGAGCGAGAGACAGGGAACGAGAGAGGGACACAGGGACCGAGTGAGACACAGGGACCGAGAGAGACACAGGGACCGAGAGAGACACAGGGACCGAGAGAGAGACACCGGGACCGAGAGAGACACCGGGACCGAGAGTGACACCGGGACCGAGAGACTCACCGGGACCGAGAGAGACACAGGGACCGAGAGAGAGACAGGTACCGAGAGAGACACAGGGACCGAGAGAGACACAGGGTCCGAGTGAGAGACACAGGGGCCGAGTGAGACACAGGGACCGAGAGAGAGACACAGGGACCGAGAGAGAGACAGGGACCGAGAGAGAGACGCAGGGACATAGAGAGAGACACAGGGACCGAGAGAGACACAGAGACCGAGTGAGTGACACAGGGACCGAGTGAGAGACAGGGTCCGAGAGAGAGACACAGGGACATAGAGAGAGACACAGGGACCGAGAGAGACACAGGGACCGAGAGATAGAGGCAGGGACCGAGAGACAGACACAGGGACCGAGAGGGACACAGGGTCTGAGAGAGAGACACAGGGACCGAGAGAGACACAGGGAACGAGAGAGACACAGGGAGTGAGAGAGACACAGGGACCGAGAGAGAAACAGGGACCGAGAGAGACACAGGGACTGAGAGAGAGACACAGGGACCGAGTGAGACACAGGGACCGAGTGAGACACAGGGACCGAGAGAGAGACACAGGGACCAAGAGAGGCACAGGGACCGAGAGAGACACAGGGACCGCGAGAGAGACAGGGACCGAGAGTGAGACACAGGGACCGAGAGAGAGACACCGGGACCGAGAGACACCGTGACCGAGAGAGACACCGGGACCGAGAGAGATACACAGGGACCGAGAGAGATACACAGGGACCGAGAGAGATACACAGGGACCGAGAGAGAGACACAGGGACCGAGAGAGACACAGGGACCGAGGGAGACACAGGGACCGAGAGAGAGACACCGGGACCGAGAGAGACACCGGGACCGAGAGTGACACCGGGACCGAGAGACTCACCGGGACCGAGAGAGACACAGGGACCGAGAGAGAGACAGGGACCGAGAGAGACACAGGGACCGAGAGAGACACAGGGACCGAGTGAGAGACACAGGGGCCGAGTGAGACACAGGGACCGAGAGCGAGACACAGGGACCGAGAGAGAGACAGGGACCGAGAGAGAGACGCAGGGACATAGAGAGAGACACAGGGACCGAGAGAGACACAGAGACCGAGTGAGTGACACAGGGACCGAGTGAGAGACAGGGTCCGAGAGAGAGACACAGGGACATAGAGAGAGACACAGGGACCGAGAGAGACACAGGGACCGAGAGAGAGAGGCAGGGACCGAGAGACAGACACAGGGACCGAGTGGGACACAGGGTCTGAGAGAGAGACACAGGGACCGAGAGAGACACAGGGAACGAGAGAGAGACAGGGACTGAGAGAGAGACACAGGGACCGAGTGAGACACAGGGACCGAGTGAGACACAGGGACCGAGAGAGAGACACAGGGACCGAGAGAGGCACAGGGACCGAGAGAGACACAGGGACCGCGAGAGAGACAGGGACCGAGAGTGAGACACAGGGACCGAGAGAGAGACACCGGGACCGAGAGACACCGTGACCGAGAGAGACACCGGGACCGAGAGAGACTTAGGGACCGAGAGAGACACAGGGACCGAGACAGAGACAGGGACCGAGAGTGAGACACAGGGACCGAGAGTGAGACACAGGGACCGAGAGAGAGACAGGGACCGAGAGAGAGACACAGGGACCGAGAGAGACTCAGGGACCGAGTGAGAGATACAGGGACCGAGTGAGACACAGGGACCGAGAGAGACACAGGGACCGAGAGAGAGACACAGGGACCGAGAGAGAGACACAGGGACTGAGGGAGACACAGGGACCGAGTGAGAGACAGGGACCGAGAGAGACACACAGGGACCGAGTGAGAGACAGGGACCGAGATAGTCACAGGGACATAAAGAGAGACACAGGGACCGAGAGAGATACAGGGACCGAGAGAGAGAGACAGGGACCGAGAGACAGACAAAGGGACCGAGAGGGACACAGTGACTGAGAGAGAGACACAGGGACCGAGAGAGAGACACAGTGACCGAGAGAGACCCAGGGACTGAGTGAGAGACAGGGACCCAGTGAGATACAGGGACCGAGTGGAACACAGGGACCGAGAGAGACACAGGGACCGAGAGAGAGACAGGGACCGAGAGAGAGACACAGGGACCGAGAGAGAGACAGCGACCGAGAGAGAGACAGGGACCGAGAGAGAGACAGGGACCGAGAGAGAGACACAGGGACCGAGGGAAACACAGGGACCGAGTGAGAGTCAGGGACCGAGAGAGAGACACAGGGACATAGAGATAGACACAGGGACCGAGAGAGACACAGGGACCGAGTGAGAGACACAGGGACCGAGTGAGACACAGGGACCGAGAGAGAGACAGGGACCGCGAGAGAGACACAGGGACCGAGAGACAGACACAGGGACCGAAAGAGACACAGGGACCGAGTGAGACACAGGGACCGAGAGAGAGACACAGAGACTGAGGGAGACACAGGGACCGAGTGAGAGACACAGGGACCGAGGGAGAGACAGGGACCAAGTGAGAGTCAGGGACCGAGAGAGAGACACAGGGACATAGAGAGAGACATAGGGAACGAGAGAGACACAGGGACCGAGTGAGAGACACAGGGACCGAGTGAGAGTCAGGGACCGAGGGAGACTCAGGGACATAGAGAGAGACACAGGGACCGAGAGAGACACAGGGACCGAGAGAGACACGGGGACCGAGAGAGACACAGGGACCGAGGGAGAGACACAGGGAGCGAGAAAGACATAGGGACCGAGTGAGAGACAGGGACCGAGAGAGAGACACAGGGAGCGAGCGAGATAGAGGGACCGAGAGAGAGACAGGGACCGAGAGAGACACAGGGACTGAGAGAGAGACACAGTGACCGAGAGAGACAGAGGGAACGAGAGAGAGACAGGGACGGAGAGAGACACAGGGACTGAGAGAGAGACACAGTGACCGAGAGAGACAGAGGGACCGAGAGAGACACAGGGACCGAGAGAGACACAGGGGCCGAGTGAGAGACACAGGGACCGAGAGAGACACAGGCACCTAGTGAGACAAGGAACCGAGTGAGACACAGGGACCGAGGGAGACAGGGACCGAGAGAGAGACACAGGGACCGAGAGAGACACAGGGACCAAGAGAGAGACACAGGGACCGAGAGAAACACCGGGACCGAGTGAGACAGGGACCGAGCGAGAGTCAGGGACCGAGAGAGACACAGGGACCGAGAGAGTGACAGGGACCGGGAGAGACACAGGGACCGAGAGAGACACAGGGACCGAGAGAGAGACACAGGGACCGAGAGAGACACAGGGACCGAGTGAGAGACACAGGGACCGAGTGAGACACAGGGACTGAGAGAGAGACACAGGGACCGAGAGAGAGACACCGGGACCGAGAGAGACACAGGGTTCGAGAGAGAGACACAGGGACCGAGAGAGAGACACAGGGACCGGGAGAGAGACACAGGGACCGAGGGAGACACAGGGACCGAGTGAGAGTCAGGGACCGAGAGAGAGACATAGGGACCGCGAGAGATACACAGGGACCGAGAGAGAGACAGGGACCGAGAGAGATACACAGGGACCGAGAGAGAGACACAGGGACCGAGGGAGACACAGGGACCGAGAGAGAGACACAGGGACCGAGCGAGAGACACAGGGACCGAGAGAGAGACAGGGACCGAGAGAGAGACACAGGGACCGAGAGAGATACACAGGGACCGAGAGAGATACACAGGGACCGAGAGAGATACACAGGGACCGAGAGAGAGACACAGGGACCGAGAGAGACACAGGGACCGAGGGAGACACAGGGACCGAGAGTGACACCGGGACCGAGAGACTCACCGGGACCGAGAGAGACACAGGGACCGAGAGAGAGACAGGGACCGAGAGAGACACAGGGACCGAGAGAGACACAGGGACCGAGTGAGAGACACAGGGGCCGAGTGAGACACAGGGACCGAGAGCGAGACACAGGGACCGAGAGAGAGACAGGGACCGAGAGAGAGACGCAGGGACATAGAGAGAGACACAGGGACCGAGAGAGACACAGAGACCGAGTGAGTGACACAGGGACCGAGTGAGAGACAGGGTCCGAGAGAGAGACACAGGGACATAGAGAGAGACACAGGGACCGAGAGAGACACAGGGACCGAGAGAGAGAGGCAGGGACCGAGAGACAGACACAGGGACCGAGAGGGACACAGGGTCTGAGAGAGAGACACAGGGACCGAGAGAGACACAGGGAACGAGAGAGACACAGGGACTGAGAGAGAGACACAGGGACATAGAGAGAGACACAGGGACCGAGAGAGACACAGGGACCGAGTGAGAGACACTGGGACCGAGTGAGAGTCAGGGACCGAGGGAGACTCAGGGACATAGAGAGAGACACAGGGACCGAGAGAGACACGGGGACCGAGAGAGACACAGGAACCGAGAGAGAGACACAGGGAGCGAGAAAGACACAGGGACCGAGTGAGAGACAGGGACCGAGAGAGAGACACAGGGAGCGAGCGAGATAGAGGGACCGAGAGAGAGACAGGGACCGAGAGAGACACAGGGACTGAGAGAGAGACACAGGGACCGAGAGAGACAGAGGGACCGAGAGAGACTCAGGGACCGAGAGAGACACAGGGACCGAGAGAGACACAAGGACCGAGAGAGACACAGGGACCGATAGAGACAGAAGGACCGAGAGAGACACAGGGACCGAGAGAGACACAGGGGCCGAGTGAGAGACACAGGGACCGAGAGAGACACAGGCACCTAGTGAGACAAGGAACCGAGTGAGACACAGGGACCGAGGGAGACAGGGACCGAGAGAGAGACACAGGGACCGAGAGAGACACAGGGACCGAGAGAGAGACACAGGGACCGAGAGAAACAGCGGGACCGAGTGAGACAGGGACCGAGCGAGAGTCAGGGACCGAGAGAGACACAGGGACCGAGAGAGTGACAGGGACCGGGAGAGACACAGGGACCGAGTGAGACACAGGGACCGAGTGAGACACAGGGACCGAGAGAGAGACAGGGACCGAGAGAGAGACAGGGACCGCGAGAGAGACAGGGACCGAGAGAGAGACAGGGACCGAGAGAATGACAGGGACAGAGAGAGACACAGGGACCGAGAGAGAGACACAGGGACCGCGAGAGATACACAGGGACCGAGAGAGAGAAAGGGACCGAGAGAGATACACAGGGACCGAGAGAGATACACAGGGACCGAGAGAGATACACAGGGACCGAGAGAGAGACACAGGGACCGAGGGAGACACAGGGACCGAGAGAGAGACACAGGGACCGAGCGAGAGACACAGGGACCGAGAGAGAGACAGGGACCGAGAGAGAGACACAGGGACCGAGAGAGATACACAGGGACCGAGAGAGATACACAGGGACCGAGAGAGATACACAGGGACCGAGAGAGAGACACAGGGACCGAGAGAGACACAGGGACCGAGGGAGACACAGGGACCGAGAGAGAGACACCGGGACCGAGAGAGACACCGGGACCGAGAGTGACACCGGGACCGAGAGACTCACCGGGACCGAGAGAGACACAGGGACCGAGAGAGAGACAGGGACCGAGAGAGACACAGGGACCGAGAGAGACACAGGGACCGAGTGAGAGACACAGGGGCCGAGTGAGACACAGGGGCCGAGAGCGAGACACAGGGACCGAGAGAGAGACAGGGACCGAGAGAGAGACGCAGGGACATAGAGAGAGACACAGGGACCGAGAGAGACACAGGGACCGAGAGAGAGAGGCAGGGACCGAGAGACAGACACAGGGACCGAGAGGGACACAGGGTCTGAGAGGGAGACACAGGGACCGAGAGAGACACAGGGAACGAGAGAGACACAGGGACTGAGAGAGAGACACAGGGACATAGAGAGAGACACAGGGACCGAGAGAGACACAGGGACCGAGTGAGAGACACTGGGACCGAGTGAGAGTCAGGGACCGAGGGAGACTCAGGGACATAGAGAGAGACACAGGGACCGAGAGAGACACGGGGACCGAGAGAGACACAGGAACCGAGAGAGAGACACAGGGAGCGAGAAAGACACAGGGACCGAGTGAGAGACAGGGACCGAGAGAGAGACACAGGGACATAGAGAGAGACACAGGGACCGAGAGAGACACAGGGACCGAGAGAGAGAGGCAGGGACCGAGAGACAGACACAGGGACCGAGAGAGACACAGGGAACGAGAGAGAGACAGGGACTGAGAGAGAGACACAGGGACCGAGTGAGACACAGGGACCGAGTGAGACACAGGGACCGAGAGAGAGACACAGGGACCGAGAGAGGCACAGGGACCGAGAGAGACACAGGGACCGCGAGAGAGACAGGGACCGAGAGTGAGACACAGGGACCGAGAGAGAGATACCGGGACCGAGAGACACCGTGACCGAGAGAGACACCGGGACCGAGAGAGACTCAGGGACCGAGAGAGACACAGGGACCGAGACAGAGACAGGGACCGAGAGTGAGACACAGGGACCGAGAGTGAGACACAGGGACCGAGAGAGAGACAGGGACCGAGAGAGAGACACAGGGACCGAGAGAGACTCAGGGACCGAGTGAGAGATACAGGGACCGAGTGAGACACAGGGACCGAGAGAGACACAGGGACCGAGAGAGATACAGGGACCGAGAGAGACACAGGGACCGAGAGAGACACAGGGATCGAGAGAGAGACACAGGGACCGAGAGAGAGACACAGGGGCTGAGGGAGACACAGGGACCGAGTGAGAGACAGGGACCGAGAGAGACACACAGGGACCGAGTGAGAGACAGGGACCGAGATAGTCACAGGGACATAAAGAGAGACACAGGGACCGAGAGAGACACAGGGACCGAGAGAGAGAGACAGGGACCGAGAGACAGACAAAGGGACCGAGAGGGACACAGTGACTGAGAGAGAGACACAGGGACCGAGAGAGAGACAAAGTGACCGAGAGAGACCCAGGGACTGAGTGAGAGACAGGGACCCAGTGAGATACAGGGACCGAGTGGGACACAGGGACCGAGAGAGACACAGGGACCGAGAGAGAGACAGGGACAGAGTGAGAGACAGGGAACGAGAGAGAGACAGGGACCGAGTGAGATACAGGGACCGGGTGAGAGACAGGGACCGGGTGAGACACAGGGACCCAGTGAGACACAAGGACCGAGAGAGAGACACAGGGACCGAGAGAGAGAGACACAGGGACCGAGAGAGAGGCACAGGGACCGAGAGAGAGGTACAGGGACCGAGAGAGACAAAGGGACCGAGTGAGACACAGGGACCGAGAGAGACACAGGGACCGAGAGAGAGACACAGGGACCGAGAGAGAGACACAGGGACCGAAAGAGACACAGGGACCGAGAGAGAGACACAGGGACCGAGAGAGAGACAGCGACCGAGAGAGAGACAGGGACCGAGAGAGAGACAGGGACCGAGAGAGAGACACAGGGATCGAGGGAAACACAGGGACCGAGTGAGAGTCAGGGACCGAGAGAGAGACACAGGGACATAGAGAGAGACACAGGGACCGAGAGAGACACAGGGACCGAGTGAGAGACACAGGGACCCAGTGAGACATAGGGACCGAGAGAGAGACAGGGACCGCGAGAGAGACACAGGGACCGAGAGACAGACACAGGGACCGAGAGAGACACAGGGACCGAGTGAGACACAGGGACCGAGAGAGAGACAAAGGGACCGAGAGAGACACAGGGACCGAGGGAGAGACAGGGACCAAGTGAGAGTCAGGGACCGAGAGAGAGACACAGGGACATAGAGAGAGACACAGGGAACGAGAGAGACACAGGGACCGAGTGAGAGACACAGGGACCGAGTGTGAGTCAGGGACCGAGGGAGACTCAGGGACATAGAGAGAGACACAGGGACCGAGAGAGACACAGGGACCGAGAGAGACACAGGGACCGAGGGAGAGACACAGGGAGCGAGAAAGACATAGGGACCGAGTGAGAGACAGGGACCGAGAGAGAGACACAGGGAGCGAGCGAGATAGAGGGACCGAGAGAGAGACAGGGACCGAGAGAGACACAGGGACTGAGAGAGAGACACAGTGACCGAGAGAGACAGAGGGAACGAGAGAGAGACAGGGACGGAGAGAGACACAGGGACTGAGAGAGAGACACAGTGACCGAGAGAGACAGAGGGACCGAGAGAGACACAGGGACCGAGAGAGACACAGGGGCCGAGTGAGAGACACAGGGACCGAGAGAGACACAGGCACCTAGTGAGACAAGGAACCGAGTGAGACACAGGGACCGAGGGAGACAGGGACCGAGAGAGAGACACAGGGACCGAGAGAGACACAGGGACCGAGAGAGAGACACAGGGACCGAGAGAAACACCGGGACCGAGTGAGACAGGGACCGAGCGAGAGTCAGGGACCGAGAGAGACACAGGGACCGAGAGAGTGACAGGGACCGGGAGAGACACAGGGACCGAGAGAGACACAGGGACCGAGAGAGAGACACAGGGACCGAGAGAGACACAGGGACCGAGTGAGAGACACAGGGACCGAGTGAGACACAGGGACTGAGAGAGAGACACAGGGACCGAGAGAGAGACACCGGGACCGAGAGAGACACAGGGTTCGAGAGAGAGACACAGGGACCGAGAGAGAGACACAGGGACCGAGAGAGAGACACAGGGACCGAGGGAGACACAGGGACCGACTGAGAGTCAGGGACCGAGAGAGAGACACAGGGACATAGAGAGAGACACAGGGACCGAGAGAGACACAGGGACCGAGTGAGAGACACTGGGACCGAGTGAGAGTCAGGGACCGAGGGAGACTCAGGGACATAGAGAGAGACACAGGGACCGAGAGAGACACGGGGACCGAGAGAGACACAGGAACCGAGAAAGAGACACAGGGAGCGAGAAAGACACAGGGACCGAGTGAGAGACAGGGACCGAGTGAGAGACAGGGACCGAGAGAGAGACACAGGGAGCGAGCGAGATAGAGGGACCAAGAGAGAGACAGGGACCGAGAGAGACACAGGGACTGAGAGAGAGACACAGGGACCGAGAGAGACAGAGGGACCGAGAGAGACTCAGGGACCGAGAGAGACACAGGGACCGAGAGAGACACAAGGACCGAGAGAGACACAGGGACCGAGAGAGACAGAAGGACCGAGAGAGACACAGGGACCGAGAGAGAGACAGGGGCCGAGTGAGAGACACAGGGACCGAGAGAGACACAGGCACCTAGTGAGACAAGGAACCGAGTGAGACACAGGGACCGAGGGAGACAGGGACCGAGAGAGAGACACAGGGACCGAGAGAGACACAGGGACCGAGAGAGAGACACAGGGACCGAGAGAAACACCGGGACCGAGTGAGACAGGGACCGAGAGAGAGACAAAGGGACCGAGAGAGACACAGGGACCGAGGGAGAGACAGGGACCAAGTGAGAGACACAGGGGCCGAGTGAGACACAGGGACCGAGAGCGAGACACAGGGACCGAGAGAGAGACAGGGACCGAGAGAGAGACGCAGGGACATAGAGAGAGACACAGGGACCGAGAGAGACACAGAGACCGAGTGAGTGACACAGGGACCGAGTGAGAGATAGGGTCCGAGAGAGAGACACAGGGACATAGAGAGAGACACAGGGACCGAGAGAGACACAGGGACCGAGAGAGAGAGGCAGGGACCGAGAGACAGACACAGGGACCGAGAGGGACACAGGGTCTGAGAGAGAGACACAGGGACCGAGAGAGACACAGGGAACGAGAGAGAGACAGGGACTGAGAGAGAGACACAGGGACCGAGTGAGACACAGGGACCGAGTGAGACACAGGGACCGAGAGAGAGACACAGGGACCGAGAGAGGCACAGGGACCGAGAGAGACACAGGGACCGCGAGAGAGACAGGGACCGAGAGTGAGACACAGGGACCGAGAGAGAGACACCGGGACCGAGAGACACCGTGACCGAGAGAGACACCGGGACCGAGAGAGACTCAGGGACCGAGAGAGACACAGGGACCGAGACAGAGACAGGGACCGAGAGTGAGATACAGGGACCGAGAGTGAGACACAGGGACCGAGAGAGAGACAGGGACCGAGAGAGAGACACAGGGACCGAGAGAGACTCAGGGACCGAGTGAGAGATACAGGGACCGAGTGAGACACAGGGACCGAGAGAGACACAGGGACCGAGAGAGAGACACAGGGATCGAGAGAGAGACACAGGGACTGAGGGAGACACAGGGACCGAGTGAGAGACAGGGACCGAGAGAGACACACAGGGACCGAGTGAGAAACAGGGACCGAGATAGTCACAGGGACATAAAGAGAGACACAGGGACCGAGAGAGACACAGGGACCGAGAGAGAGAGACAGGGACCGAGAGACAGACAAAGGGACCGAGAGGGACACAGTGACTGAGAGAGAGACACAGGGACCGAGAGAGAGACAAAGTGACCGAGAGAGACCCAGGGACTGAGTGAGAGACAGGGACCCAGTGAGATACAGGGACCGAGTGGGACACAGGGACCGAGAGAGACACAGGGACCGAGAGAGAGACAGGGACAGAGTGAGAGACAGGGAACGAGAGAGAGACAGGGACCGAGTGAGATACAGGGACCGGGAGAGAGACAGGGACCGGGTGAGACACAGGGACCCAGTGAGACACAAGGACCGAGAGAGAGACACAGGGACCGAGAGAGAGACACAGGGACCGAGAGAGAGGCACAGGGACCGAGAGAGAGGTACAGGGACCGAGAGAGACACAGGGACCGAGTGAGACACAGGGACCGAGAGAGACACAGGGACCGAGAGAGAGACACAGGGACAGAGAGAGAGACACAGGGACCGAAAGAGACACAGGGACCGAGAGAGAGACAGCGACCGAGAGAGAGACAGGGACCGAGAGAGAGACAGGGACCGAGAGAGAGACACAGGGACCGAGGGAAACACAGGGACCGAGTGAGAGTCAGGGACCGAGAGAGAGACACAGGGACATAGAGAGAGACACAGGGACCGAGAGAGACACAGGTACCGAGTGAGAGACACAGGGACCGAGTGAGACACAGGGACCGAGAGAGAGACAGGGACCGCGAGAGAGACACAGGGACCGAGAGACAGACACAGGGACCGAGAGAGACACAGGGACCGAGTGGGACACAGGGACCGAGAGAGAGACAAAGGGACCGAGAGAGACACAGGGACCGAGGGAGAGACAGGGACCAAGTGAGAGTCAGGGACCGAGAGAGAGACACAGGGACATAGAGAGAGACACAGGGAACGAGAGAGACACAGGGACCGAGTGAGACACAGGGACCGAGAGAGAGACAAAGGGACCGAGAGAGACACAGGGACCGAGGGAGAGACAGGGACCAAGTGAGAGTCAGGGACCGGGAGAGAGACACAGGGACATAGAGAGAGACACAGGGAACGAGAGAGACACAGGGACCGAGTGAGAGACACAGGGACCGAGTGAGAGTTAGGGACCGAGGGAGACTCAGGGACATAGAGAGAGACACAGGGACCGAGAGAGACACAGGGACCGAGAGAGACACGGGGACCGAGAGAGACACAGGGACCGAGGGAGAGACACAGGGAGCGAGAAAGACATAGGGACCGAGTGAGAGACAGGGACCGAGAGAGAGACACAGGGAGCGAGCGAGATAGAGGGACCGAGAGAGAGACAGGGACCGAGAGAGACACAGGGACTGAGAGAGAGACACAGTGACCGAGAGAGACAGAGGGACCGAGAGAGAGACAGGGACGGAGAGAGACACAGGGACTGAGAGAGAGACACAGTGACCGAGAGAGACAGAGGGACCGAGAGAGAGACAGGGACCGAGAGAGACACAGGGGCCGAGTGAGAGACACAGGGACCGAGAGAGACACAGGGACCGAGAGAGACACAGGGGCCGAGTGAGAGACACAGGGACCGAGAGAGACACAGGCACCTAGTGAGACAAGGAACCGAGTGAGACACAGGGACCGAGGGAGACAGGGACCGAGAGAGAGACACAGGGACCGAGAGAGACACAGGGACCGAGAGAGAGACACAGGGACCGAGAGAAACACCGGGACCGAGTGAGACAGGGACCGAGCGAGAGTCAGGGACCGAGAGAGACACAGGGACCGAGAGAGTGACAGGGACCGGGAGAGACACAGGGACCGAGAGAGACACAGGGACCGAGAGAGAGACACAGGGACCGAGAGAGACACAGGGACCGAGTGAGAGACACAGGGACCGAGTGAGACACAGGGACTGAGAGAGAGACACAGGGACCGAGAGAGAGACACCGGGACCGAGAGAGACACAGGGTTCGAGAGAGAGACACAGGGACCGAGAGAGAGACACAGGGACCGAGAGAGAGACACAGGGACCGAGGGAGACACAGGGACCGAGTGAGAGTCAGGGACCGAGAGAGAGACACAGGGACATAGAGAGAGACACAGGGACCGAGAGAGACACAGGGACCGAGTGAGAGACACTGGGACCGAGTGAGAGTCAGGGACCGAGGGTGACTCAGGGACATAGAGAGAGACACAGGGACCGAGAGAGACACGGGGACCGAGAGAGACACAGGAACCGAGAAAGAGACACAGGGAGCGAGAAAGACACAGGGACCGAGTGAGAGACAGGGACCGAGAGAGAGACACAGGGAGCGAGCGAGATAGAGGGACCGAGAGAGAGACAGGGACCGAGAGAGACACAGGGACTGAGAGAGAGACACAGGGACCGAGAGAGACAGAGGGACCGAGAGAGACTCAGGGACCGAGAGAGACACAGGGACCGAGAGAGACACAAGGACCGAGAGAGACAGAGGGACCGAGAGAGACAGAAGGACCGAGAGAGACACAGGGACCGAGAGAGACACAGGCACCTAGTGAGACAAGGAACCGAGTGAGACACAGGGACCGAGGGAGACAGGGACCGAGAGAGAGACACAGGGACCGAGAGAGACACAGGGACCGAGAGAGAGACACAGGGACCGAGAGAAACACCGGGACCGAGTGAGACAGGGACCGAGCGAGAGTCAGGGACCGAGAGAGACACAGGGACCGAGAGAGTGACAGGGACCGGGAGAGACACAGGGACCGAGTGAGACACAGGGACCGAGTGAGACACAGGGACCGAGAGAGAGACAGGGACCGCGAGAGAGACAGGGACCGAGAGAGAGACAGGGACCGAGAGAATGACAGGGACAGAGAGAGACACAGGGACCGAGAGAGAGACACAGGTACCGCGAGAGATACACAGGGACCGAGAGAGAGACAGGGACCGAGAGAGATACACAGGGACCGAGAGAGATACACAGGGACCGAGAGAGATACACAGGGACCGAGAGAGATACACAGGGACCGAGAGAGAGACACAGGGACCGAGAGAGACACAGGGACCGAGGGAGACACAGGGACCGAGAGAGAGACACCGGGACCGAGAGAGACACCGGGACCGAGAGTGACACCGGGACCGAGAGACTCACCGGGACCGAGAGAGACACAGGGACCGAGAGAGAGACAGGGACCGAGAGAGACACAGGGACCGAGAGAGACACAGGGACCGAGTGAGAGACACAGGGGCCGAGTGAGACACAGGGACCGAGAGCGAGACACAGGGACCGAGAGAGAGACAGGGACCGAGAGAGAGACGCAGGGACATAGAGAGAGACACAGGGACCGAGAGAGACACAGAGACCGAGTGAGTGACACAGGGACCGAGTGAGAGACAGGGTCCGAGAGAGAGACACAGGGACATAGAGAGAGACACAGGGACCGAGAGAGACACAGGGACCGAGAGAGAGAGGCAGGGACCGAGAGACAGACACAGGGACCGAGAGGGACACAGGGTCTGAGAGAGAGACACAGGGACCGACAGAGACACAGGGAACGAGTGAGACACAGGGACCGAGAGAGAGACACAGGGACCGAGAGAGGCACAGGGACCGAGAGAGACACAGGGACCGCGAGAGAGACAGGGACCGAGAGTGAGACACAGGGACCGAGAGAGAGACACCGGGACCGAGAGACACCGTGACCGAGAGAGACACCGGGACCGTGAGAGACTCAGGGACCGAGAGAGACACAGGGACCGAGACAGAGACAGGGACCGAGAGTGAGACACAGGGACCGAGAGTGAGACACAGGGACCGAGAGAGAGACAGGGACCGAGAGAGAGACACAGGGACCGAGAGAGAGACAGGGACCGAGAGAGAGACACAGGGACCGAGAGAGACTCAGGGACAGAGTGAGAGATACAGGGACCGAGTGAGACACAGGGACCGAGAGAGACACAGGGACCGAGAGAGAGACACAGGGACCGAGAGAGAGACACAGGGACTGAGGGAGACACAGGGACCGAGTGAGAGACAGGGACCGAGAGAGTCACACAGGGACCGAGTGAGAGACAGGGACCGAGATAGTCACAGGGACATAAAGAGAGACACAGGGACCGAGAGAGACACAGGGACCGAGAGAGAGAGACAGGGACCGAGAGACAGTCAAAGGGACCGAGAGGGACACAGTGACTGAGAGAGAGACACAGGGACCGAGAGAGAGACACAGTGACCGAGAGAGACCCAGGGACTGAGTGAGAGACAGGGACCCAGTGAGATACAGGGACCGAGTGAGAGACACAGGGACCGAGTGAGAGTCAGGGACCGAGGGAGACTCAGGGACATAGAGAGAGACACAGGGACCGAGAGAGACACAGGGACCGAGAGAGACACGGGGACCGAGAGAGACACAGGGACCGAGGGAGAGACACAGGGAGCGAGAAAGACATAGGGACCGAGTGAGAGACAGGGACCGAGAGAGAGACACAGGGAGCGAGCGAGATAGAGGGACCGAGAGAGAGACAGGGACCGAGAGAGACACAGGGACTGAGAGAGAGACACAGTGACCGAGAGAGACAGAGGGAACGAGAGAGAGACAGGGACGGAGAGAGACACAGGGACTGAGAGAGAGACACAGTGACCGAGAGAGACAGAGGGACCGAGAGAGACACAGGGACCGAGAGAGACACAGGGGCCGAGTGAGAGACACAGGGACCGAGAGAGACACAGGCACCTAGTGAGACAAGGAACCGAGTGAGACACAGGGACCGAGGGAGACAGGGACCGAGAGAGAGACACAGGGACCGAGAGAGACACAGGGACCGAGAGAGAGACACAGGGACCGAGAGAAACACCGGGACCGAGTGAGACAGGGACCGAGCGAGAGTCAGGGACCGAGAGAGACACAGGGACCGAGAGAGTGACAGGGACCGGGAGAGACACAGGGACCGAGAGAGACACAGGGACCGAGAGAGAGACACAGGGACCGAGAGAGACACAGGGACCGAGTGAGAGACACAGGGACCGAGTGAGACACAGGGACTGAGAGAGAGACACAGGGACCGAGAGAGAGACACCGGGACCGAGAGAGACACAGGGTTCGAGAGAGAGACACAGGGACCGAGAGAGAGACACAGGGACCGAGAGAGAGACACAGGGACCGAGGGAGACACAGGGACCGAGTGAGAGTCAGGGACCGAGAGAGAGACACAGGGACATAGAGAGAGACACAGGGACCGAGAGAGACACAGGGACCGAGTGAGAGACACTGGGACCGAGTGAGAGTCAGGGACCGAGGGAGACTCAGGGACATAGAGAGAGACACAGGGACCGAGAGAGACACGGGGACCGAGAGAGACACAGGAACCGAGAAAGAGACACAGGGAGCGAGAAAGACACAGGGACCGAGTGAGAGACAGGGACCGAGAGAGAGACACAGGGAGCGAGCGAGATAGAGGGACCGAGAGAGAGACAGGGACCGAGAGAGACACAGGGACTGAGAGAGAGACACAGGGACCGAGAGAGACAGAGGGACCGAGAGAGACTCAGGGACCGAGAGAGACACAGGGACCGAGAGAGACACAAGGACCGAGAGAGACACAGGGACCGAGAGAGACAGAAGGACCGAGAGAGACAGAGGGACCGAGAGAGACACAGGGGCCGAGTGAGAGACACAGGGACCGAGAGAGACACAGGCACCTAGTGAGACAAGGAACCGAGTGAGACACAGGGACCGAGGGAGACAGGGACCGAGAGAGAGACACAGGGACCGAGAGAGAGACAGGGACCAAGAGAGACAGAGGGACCCAGTGAGAGACAGGAACCGAGAGAGACACAGGGACCGAGTGACAGACACAGGGTCCGAGAGAGACACAGGGACCGAGTGGGAGACACTGGGACCGAGTGAGAGTCAGGGACCGAGGGAGACTCAGGGACATAGAGAGAGACACAGGGACCGAGAGAGACACAGGGACCGAGAGAGACACGGGGACCGAGAGAGACACAGGGACCGAGGGAGAGACACAGGGAGCGAGAAAGACATAGGGACCGAGTGAGAGACAGGGACCGAGAGAGAGACACAGGGAGCGAGCGAGATAGAGGGACCGAGAGAGAGACAGGGACCGAGAGAGACACAGGGACTGAGAGAGAGACACAGTGACCGAGAGAGACAGAGGGACCGAGAGAGAGACAGGGACGGAGAGAGACACAGGGACTGAGAGAGAGACACAGTGACCGAGAGAGACAGAGGGACCGAGAGAGACTCAGGGACTGAGAGAGACACAGGGACCGAGAGAGACACAAGGACCGAGAGAGACACAGGGACCGAGAGAGACAGAAGGACCGAGAGAGACAGAGGGACCGAGAGAGACACAGGGGCCGAGTGAGAGACACAGGGACCGAGAGAGACACAGGCACCTAGTGAGACAAGGAACCGAGTGAGACACAGGGACCGAGGGAGACAGGGACCGAGAGAGAGACACAGGGACCGAGAGAGACACAGGGACCGAGAGAGAGACACAGGGACCGAGAGAAACACCGGGACCGAGTGAGACAGGGACCGAGCGAGAGTCAGGGACCGAGAGAGACACAGGGACCGAGAGAGTGACAGGGACCGGGAGAGACACAGGAACCGAGTGAGACACAGGGACCGAGTGAGACACAGGGACCGAGAGAGAGACAGGGACCGCGAGAGAGACAGGGACCGAGAGAGAGACAGGGACCGAGAGAATGACAGGGACAGAGAGAGACTCAGGGACCGAGAGAGAGACACAGGGACCGCGAGAGATACACAGGGACCGAGACAGATACACAGGGACCGAGAGAGATACACAGGGACCGAGAGAGATACACAGGGACCGAGAGAGAGACACAGGGACCGAGGGAGACACAGGGACCGAGAGAGAGACACAGGGACCGAGAGAGAGACACAGGGACCGAGAGAGAGACAGGGACCGAGAGAGAGACACAGGGACCGAGAGAGATACACAGGGACCGAGAGAGAGACACAGGGACCGAGAGAGACACAGGGACTGAGGGAGACACAGGGACCGAGAGAGAGACACCGGGACCGAGAGAGACACCGGGACCGAGAGTGACACCGGGACCGAGAGACTCACCGGGACCGAGAGAGACACAGGGACCGAGAGAGAGACAGGGACCGAGAGAGACACAGGGACCGAGAGAGACACAGGGACCGAGTGAGAGACACAGGGGCCGAGTGAGACACAGGGACCGAGAGAGAGACACAGGGACCGAGAGAGAGACAGGGACCGAGAGAGAGACGCAGGGACATAGAGAGAGACACAGGGACCGAGAGAGACACAGAGACCGAGTGAGTGACACAGGGACCGAGTGAGAGACAGGGTCCGAGAGAGAGACACAGGGACATAGAGAGAGACACAGGGACCGAGAAAGACACAGGGACCGAGAGAGAGAGGCAGGGACCGAGAGACAGACACAGGGACCGAGAGGGACACAGGGTCTGAGAGAGAGACACAGGGACCGAGAGAGACACAGGGAACGAGAGAGACACAGGGTGTGAGAGAGACACAGGGACCGAGAGAGAAACAGGGACCGAGAGAGACACAGGGACTGAGAGAGAGACACAGGGACCGAGTGAGACACAGGGACCGAGTGAGACACAGGGACCGAGAGAGAGACACAGGGACCGAGAGAGGCACAGGGACCGAGAGAGACACAGGGACCGCGAGAGAGACAGGGACCGAGAGTGAGACACAGGGACCGAGAGAGAGACACCGGGACCGAGAGACACCGTGACCGAGAGCGACACCGGGACCGAGAGAGACTCAGGGACCGAGAGAGACACAGGGACCGAGACAGAGACAGGGACCGAGAGTGAGACACAGGGACCGAGAGAGAGACAGGGACCGAGAGAGAGACACAGGGACCGAGAGAGACTCAGGGACCGAGTGAGAGATACAGGGACCGAGTGAGACACAGGGACCGAGAGAGACACAGGGACCGAGAGAGAGACACAGGGACTGAGGGAGACACAGGGACCGAGTGAGAGACAGGGACCGAGAGAGACACACAGGGACCGAGTGAGAGACAGGGACCGAGATAGTCACAGGGACATAAAGAGAGACACAGGGACCGAGAGAGACACAGGGACCGAGAGAGAGAGACAGTGACCGAGAGACAGACAAAGGGACCGAGAGGGACACAGTGACTGAGAGAGAGACACAGGGACCAAGAGAGAGACACAGTGACCGAGAGAGACCCAGGGACTGAGTGAGAGACAGGGACCCAGTGAGATACAGGGACCGAGTGGGACACAGGGACCGAGAGAGACACAGGGACCGAGAGAGAGACAGGGACAGAGTGAGAGACAGGGAACGAGAGAGAGACAGGGACCGAGTGAGAGACAGGGACCGGGTGAGACACAGGGACCGGGTGAGACACAGGGACCCAGTGAGACACAGGGACCGAGAGAGAGACACAGGGACCGAGAGAGAGACACAGGGACCGAGAGAGAGGCACAGGGACCGAGAGAGAGGTACAGGGACCGAGAGAGACACAGGGACCGAGTGAGACACAGGGACCGAGAGAGACACAGGGACCGAGAGAGAGACACAGGGACCGAGAGAGAGACACAGGGACCGAAAGAGACACAGGGACCGAGAGAGAGACACAGGGACCGAGAGAGAGACACAGGGACCGAGAGAGACACAGCGACCGAGAGAGAGACAGGGACCGCGAGAGAGACACAGGGACCGAGAGAGACACAGGGACCGAGGGAGAGACAGGGACCAAGTGAGAGTCAGGGACCGAGAGAGAGACACAGGGACATAGAGAGAGACACAGGGAACGAGAGAGACACAGGGACCGAGTGAGATACAGGGACCGAGAGAGAGACAAAGGGACCGAGAGAGACACAGGGACCGAGGGAGAGACAGGGACCAAGTGAGAGTCAGGGACCGAGAGAGAGACACAGGGACATAGAGAGAGACACAGGGAACGAGAGAGACACAGGGACCGAGTGAGAGACACAGGGACCGAGTGAGAGTCAGGGACCGAGGGAGACTCAGGGACATAGAGAGAGACACAGGGACCGAGAGAGACACAGGGACCGAGAGAGACACGGGGACCGAGAGAGACACAGGGACCGAGGGAGAGACACAGGGAGCGAGAAAGACATAGGGACCGAGTGAGAGACAGGGACCGAGAGAGAGACACAGGGAGCGAGCGAGATAGAGGGACCGAGAGAGAGACAGGGACCGAGAGAGACACAGGGACTGAGAGAGAGACACAGTGACCGAGAGAGACAGAGGGACCGAGAGAGAGACAGGGACGGAGAGAGACACAGGGACTGAGAGAGAGACACAGTGACCGAGAGAGACAGAGGAACCGAGAGAGACTCAGGGACCGAGAGAGACACAGGGACCGAGAGAGACACAAGGACCGAGAGAGACACAGGGACCGAGAGAGACAGAAGGACCGAGAGAGACAGAGGGACCGAGAGAGACACAGGGGCCGAGAGAGAGACACAGGGACCGAGAGAGACACAGGCACCTAGTGAGACAAGGAACCGAGTGAGTCACAGGGACCGAGGGAGACAGGGACCGAGAGAGAGACACAGGGACCGAGAGAGACACAGGGACCGAGAGAGATACACAGGGACCGAGAGAAACACCGGGACCGAGAGTGACACCGGGACCGAGAGACTCACCGGGACCGAGAGAGACACAGGGACCGAGAGAGAGACAGGGACCGAGAGAGACACAGGGACCGAGAGAGAGACAGGGACCGAGAGTGAGACACATGGGCCGAGAGAGAGACAGGGACCGAGTGAGACACAGGGGCCGAGAGAGACACAGGGACCGAGTGAGAGACACAGGGGCCGAGTGAGACACAGGGACCGAGAGAGAGACACAGGGACCGAGAGAGAGACAGGGACCGAGAGAGAGACGCAGGGACATAGAGAGAGACACAGGGACCGAGAGAGACACAGAGACCGAGTGAGAGACACAGGGACCGAGTGAGAGACAGGGTCCGAGAGAGAGACACAGGGACATAGAGAGAGACACAGGGACCGAGAGAGACACAGGGACCGAGAGAGAGAGGCAGGGACCGAGAGAAAGTCACAGGGACCGAGAGGGACACAGGGTCTGAGAGAGAGACACAGGGAGTGAGAGAGACACAGGGACCGAGAGAGAAACAGGGACCGAGCGAGACACAGGGACTGAGAGAGAAACACAGGGACCGAGTGAGACACAGGGACCGAGTGAGACACAGGGCCCGAGAGAGACACAGGGACCGAGAGAGACACAGGGACCGAGAGTGAGACACAGGGACCGAGAGAGACACACCGGGACCGAGAGACACCGGGACCGAGAGAGACTCAGGGACCGAGAGAGACTCAGGGACCGAGAGAGACACAGGGACCGAGAGAGACACAGGGACCGAGACAGAGACAGGGACCGAGTGTGAGACACAAGGACCGAGAGTGAGACACAGGGACCGAGAGAGAGACAGGGACCGAGAGAGAGACACAGGGACCGAGAGAGAGACACAGGGACCGAGGGAGACACAGTGACCGAGTGAGAGACAGGGACCGAGAGAGACACACAGGGACCGAGTGAGAGACAGGGACCGAGATAGTCACAGGGACATAAAGAGAGACACAGGGACCGAGAGAGACACAGGGACCGAGAGAGAGAGACAGGGACCGAGAGACAGACAAAGGGACCGAGAGGGACACAGTGACTGAGAGAGAGACACAGGGACCGAGAGAGAGACAAATTGACCGAGAGAGACGCAGGGACTGAGTGAGAGACAGGGACCCAGTGAGATACAGGGACCGAGTGGGACACAGGGACCGAGAGAGACACAGGGACCGAGAGAGAGACAGGGACCGGGTGAGAGACAGGGACCGGGTGAGACACAGGGACCCAGTGAGACACAGGGACCGAGAGAGAGACACAGGGACCGAGAGAGAGACACAGGGACCGAGAGAGAGACACAAGGACCGAGAGAGAGGCACAGGGACCCAGAGAGTGGCACAGGGACCGAGAGAGACAAAGGGACCGAGTGAGACACAGGGACCGAGAGAGACACAGGGACCGAGAGAGAGACACAGGGACCGAGAGAGACACAGCGACCGAGAGAGAGACAGGGACCGAGAGAGAGACAGGTACCGAGAGAGAGACACAGGGACCGAGGGAGACACAGGGACCGAGTGAGAGTCAGGGACCGAGAGAGAGACACAGGGACATAGAGAGAGACACAGGGACCGAGAGAGACACAGGGACCGAGTGAGAGACACCGGGACCGAGTGAGAGTCAGGGACCGAGGGAGACACAGGGACCGAGTGAGAGTCAGGGACCGAGAGAGAGACACAGGGACATAGAGAGAGACACAGGGAACGAGAGAGACACAGGGACCGAGTGAGAGACACAGGGACCGAGTGAGAGACACTGGGACCGAGTGAGAGACACAGGGACCGAGAGAGAGAGGCAGGGACCGAGAGAGACACAGGGACCGAGAGAGACACAGGGACCGAGAGAGACACAGGGACCGAGTGAGAGACACAGGGACCGAGTGAGAGTCAGGGACCGAGGAAGACACAGGGACCGAGTGAGAGTCAGGGACCGAGAGAGAGACACAGGGACATAGAGAGAGACACAGGGAACGAGATAGACACAGGGACCGAGTGAGAGACACAGGGACCGAGAGAGAGAGGCAGGGACCGAGAGAGACACAGGGACCGAGAGAGAGACAGGGACCGAGAGAGAGACACAGGGACCGAGAGAGAGAGGCAGGGACCGAGAGAGACACAGGGACCGAGAGAGACACAGGGACCGAGAGAGACACGGGGACCGAGAGAGACTCAGGGACCGAGAGAGAGACACAGGGAGCGAGAAAGACACAGGCACCGAGTGAGAGACAGGGACCGAGAGAGACACAGGGACTGAGAGAGACTCAAAGACCGAGTGAGAGACAAAGGGACCGAGTGAGACACAGGGCCCGAGAGAGAGACACAGGGACATAGAGAGAGACACAGGGACCGAGAGAGACACAGGGACCGAGTGAGAGACGCAGGGACATAGAGAGAGACACAGGGACCGAGAGAGACACAGGGACCGAGTGAGAGACACAGGGACCGAGAGAGACACAGGGACCGAGAGAGAGAGACAGGGACCGAGAGACAGACACAGGGACCGAGAGGGACACAGGAACTGAGAGAGAGACACAGGGACCGAGAGAGAGACACAGGGACTGAGTGAGAGACAGGGACCGAGAGAGACACAGGGACCGAGAGAGAGGCAGGGACCGAGTGAGACACAGGGACCCTGTGAGATACAGGGACCGAGTGGGACACAGGGACCGAGAGAGAGACACAGGGACCGAGAGAGACACAGGGACCGAGAGAGAGACACAGGGACCGAGAGAGACACAGGGACCGAGAGAGAGACCCAGGGAACGAGAGAGAGACAGGGACTGAGTGAGACACAGGGACCGAGAGAGAGACACAGGGACCGAGAGAGACAAATGGACCGAGAGAGAGACACAGGGACCGAGTGAGAGACACAGGGACCGGGAGAGAGACACAGGGACCGAGAGAGACACAGGGACCGAGAGAGAGAGACACAGGGACCGAGAGAGAGACAGGGACCGAGAGAGACACAGGGACCGAGTGAGAGACACAGGGACCGAGAGAGACACAGGGACCGAGAGAGAGAGACACAGGGACCGAGAGAGAGACAGGGACCGAGAGAGAGACACAGGGACCGAGAGAGAGACACAGGGACCGAGAGGGAGACACAGGGACCGAGAGAGACACAGGGACCGAGAGAGAGACACAGGGACCGAGAGAGACACAGGGACCGAGAGAGAGACCCAGGGAACGAGAGAGAGACAGGGACTGAGTGAGACACAGGGACCGAGAGAGAGACACAGGGACCGAGAGAGACAAATGGACCGAGAGAGAGACACAGGGACCGAGTGAGAGACACAGGGACCGGGAGAGAGACACAGGGACCGAGAGAGACACAGGGACCGAGAGAGAGAGACACAGGGACCGAGAGAGAGACAGGGACCGAGAGAGACACAGGGACCGAGTGAGAGACACAGGGACCGGGAGAGAGACACAGGGACCGAGAGAGACACAGGGACCGAGAGAGAGAGACACAGGGACCGAGAGAGAGACAGGGACCGAGAGAGAGTCACAGGGACCGAGAGAGAGACACAGGGACCGAGAGGGAGACACAGGGACCGAGAGAGACACAGGGACCGAGAGAGAGACAGGGACCGAGAGAGAGAGACAGGGACCGAGAGAGAGACACAGGGACCGAGAGGGAGACACAGAGACCGAGTGAAACACAGGGACCGAGAGAGAGACAGGGACCGAGAGAGACACAGGGACCGAGAGAGAGACACAGGGACCGAGAGAGAGACACAGGGACCGAGAGAGAGACACAGGGATCGAGTGAGACAGGGACCGAGAACGAGACACAGGGACTGAGTGAAACAGGGACTGAGAGAGAGACACAGGAACCGAGAGAGTGACAGGGACCGAGAGAGACACAGGGACCGAGGGAGACACAGGGACCGAGAGAGAGACACAGGGACCGAGAGAGAGGACAGGGACTGAGAAAGACACAGGGACCGAGTGAGAGACAGGGACCGAGAGAGAGACACAGGGACCGAGAGAGTGACGCAGGGACCGAGAGAGAGACGCAGGGACCGAGAGAGACACAGGGACCGAGAGAGAGACAGGGACCGAGCGAGAGACAGGGACCGAGAGAGGGACACAGGGACCGAGTGAGACACAGGGACCGAGAGAGACACAGGGACCGAGAGAGACACAGGGACCGAGAGAGAGACACAGGGACCGAGAGAGACACAGGGACCGAGTGAGAGACACAGGGACCGAGTGAGACACAGGGACTGAGAGAGAGACACAGGGACCGAGAGAGAGACACCGGGACCGAGAGAGACACAGGGTTCGAGAGAGAGACACAGGGACCGAGAGAGAGACACAGGGACCGAGAGAGAGAGACACAGGGACCGAGGGAGACACAGGGACCGAGTGAGAGTCAGGGACCGAGAGAGAGACACAGGGACATAGAGAGAGACACAGGGACCGAGAGAGACACAGGGACCGAGTGAGAGACACTGGGACCGAGTGAGAGTCAGGGACCGAGGGAGACTCAGGGACATAGAGAGAGACACAGGGACCGAGAGAGACACGGGGACCGAGAGAGACACAGGAACCGAGAAAGAGACACAGGGAGCGAGAAAGACACAGGGACCGAGTGAGAGACAGGGACCGAGAGAGAGACACAGGGAGCGAGCGAGATAGAGGGACCGAGAGAGAGACAGGGACCGAGAGAGACACAGGGACTGAGAGAGAGACACAGGGACCGAGAGAGACAGAGGGACCGAGAGAGACTCAGGGACCGAGAGAGACACAGGGACCGAGAGAGACACAAGGACCGAGAGAGACACAGGGACCGAGAGAGACAGAAGGACCGAGAGAGACACAGGGACCGAGAGAGACACAGGGGCCGAGTGAGAGACACAGGGACCGAGAGAGACACAGGCACCTAGTGAGACAAGGAACCGAGTGAGACACAGGGACCGAGGGAGATAGGGACCGAGAGAGAGACACAGGGACCGAGAGAGACACAGGGACCGAGGGAGATACACAGGGACCGAGAGAGATACACAGGGACAGAGAGAGAGACACAGGGACCGAGAGAGACACAGGGACCGAGGGAGACACAGGGACCGAGAGAGAGACACCGGGACCGAGAGAGACACCGGGACCGAGAGTGACACAGGGACCGAGAGACTCACCGGGACCGAGAGAGACACAGGGACCGAGAGAGAGACAGGGACCGAGAGAGACACAGGGACCGAGAGAGACACAGGGACCGAGTGAGAGACACAGGGGCCGAGTGAGACACAGGGACCGAGAGAGAGACACAGGGACCGAGAGAGAGACAGGGACCGAGAGAGAGACGCAGGGACATAGAGAGAGACACAGGGACCGAGAGAGACACAGAGACCGAGTGAGTGACACAGGGACCGAGTGAGAGAGAGGGTCCGAGAGAGAGACACAGGGACATAGAGAGAGACACAGGGACCGAGAGAGACACAGGGACCGAGAGAGAGAGGCAGGGACCGAGAGACAGACACAGGGACCGAGAGGGACACAGGGTCTGAGAGAGAGACACAGGGACCGAGAGAGACACAGGGAACGAGAGAGACACAGGGAGTGAGAGAGACACAGGGACCGAGAGAGAAACAGGGACCGAGAGAGACACAGGGACTGAGAGAGAGACACAGGGACCGAGTGAGACACAGGGACCGAGTGAGACACAGGGACCGAGAGAGAGACACAGGGACCGAGAGAGGCACAGGGACCGAGAGAGACACAGGGACCGCGAGAGAGACAGGGACCGAGAGTGAGACACAGGGACCGAGAGAGAGACACCGGGACCGAGAGACACCGTGACCGAGAGAGACACCGGGACCGAGAGAGACTCAGGGACCGAGAGAGACACAGGGACCGAGACAGAGACAGGGACCGAGAGTGAGACACAGGGACCGAGAGTGAGACACAGGGACCGAGAGAGGGACAGGGACCGAGAGAGAGACACAGGGACCGAGAGAGACTCAGGGACCGAGTGAGAGATACAGGGACCGAGTGAGACACAGGGACCGAGAGAGACACAGGGACCGAGAGAGAGACACAGGGACCGAGAGAGAGACACAGGGACTGAGGGAGACACAGGGACCGAGTGAGAGACAGGGACCGAGAGAGACACACAGGGACCGAGTGAGAGACAGGGACCGAGATAGTCACAGGGACATAAAGAGAGACACAGGGACCGAGAGAGACACAGGGACCGAGAGAGAGAGACAGGGACCGAGAGACAGACAAAGGGACCGAGAGGGACACAGTGACTGAGAGAGAGACACAGGGACCGAGAGAGAGACACAGTGACCGAGAGAGACGCAGGGACTGAGTGAGAGACAGGGACCCAGTGAGATACAGGGACCGAGTGGGACACAGGGACCGAGAGAGACACAGGGACCGAGAGAGAGACAGGGACAGAGTGAGAGACAGGGAACGAGAGAGAGACAGGGACCGAGTGAGAGACAGGGACCGGGTGAGACACAAGGACCCAGTGAGACACAGGGACCGAGAGAGAGACACAGGGACCGAGAGAGAGACACAGGGACCGAGAGAGAGGCACAGGGACCGAGAGAGAGGTACAGGGACCGAGAGAGACACAGGGACCGAGTGAGACACAGGGACCGAGAGAGACACAGGGACCGAGAGAGAGACACAGGGACCGAGAGAGAGACACAGGGACCGAGTGAGACGCAGGGACCGAGGGAGAGACACAGGGACCGAGAGAGACACAGCGACCGAGAGAGAGACAGGGACCGAGAGAGAGAGACAGGGACCGAGAGAGAGACACAGGGACCGAGGGAGACACAGGGACCGAGTGAGAGTCAGGGACCGAGAGAGAGACACAGGGACATAGAGAGAGACACAGGGACCGAGAGAGACACAGGGACCGAGTGAGAGACACAGGGACCGAGTGAGATTCAGGGACCGAGGGAGACACAGGGACCGAGTGAGAGTCAGGGACCGAGAGAGAGACACAGGGACATAGAGAGAGACACAGGGACCGAGAGAGACACAGGGACCGAGTGAGAGACACTGGGACCGAGTGAGAGACACTGGGACCGAGTGAGAGACAGGGACCGAGAGATAGACACAGGGACCGAGAGAGAGAGGTAGGGACCGAGAGAGACACAGGGAGCGAGAGAGACACAGGGACCGAGTGAGAGACACGGGGACCGAGTGAGAGTCAGGGACCGAGGGAGACACAGGGACCAAGTGAGAGTCAGGGACCGAGAGACAGACACAGGGACATAGAGAGAGACACAGGGACCGAGATAGACACAGGGAACAAGTGAGAGACACTGGGACCGAGTGAGAGACAGGGACCGAGAGAGAGACACAGGGACCGAGAGAGACACAGGGAACGAGAGAGACACAGGGAGTGAGAGAGACACAGGGACCGAGAGAGAAACAGGGACCGAGAGAGACACAGGGACTGAGAGAGAGACACAGGGACCGAGTGAGACACAGGGACCGAGTGAGACACTGGGACCGAGAGAGAGACACAGGGACCGAGAGAGACACAGGGACCGAGAGAGACACAGGGACCGCGAGAGAGACAGGGACCGAGAGTGAGACACAGGGACCGAGAGAGAGACACCGGGACCGAGAGACACCGTGACCGAGAGAGACACCGGGACCGAGAGAGACTCAGGGACCGAGAGAGACACAGGGACCGAGACAGAGACAGGGACCGAGAGTGAGACACAGGGACCGAGAGTGAGACGCAGGGACCGAGAGAGAGACAGGGACCGAGAGAGAGACACAGGGACCGAGAGAGACTCAGGGACCGAGTGAGAGACACAGGGACCGAGAGAGACACACAGGGACCGAGTGAGAGACAGGGACCGAGATAGTCACAGGGACATAAAGAGAGACACAGGGACCGAGAGAGACGCAGGGACCGAGAGAGACACAGGGACCGAGAGAGAGACACAGGGACCGAGAGAGAGACACAGGGACCGAGGGAGACACAGGGACCGAGTGAGAGACAGGGACCGAGAGAGAGACACAGGGACCGAGTGAGAGACAGGGACCGAGATAGTCACAGGGACATAAAGAGAGACACAGGGACCGAGAGAGACACAGGGACCGAGAGAGAGAGACAGGGACCGAGAGACAGACAAAGGGACCGAGAGGGACACAGTGACTGAGAGAGAGACACAGGGACCGAGAGAGAGACACAGTGACCGAGAGAGACCCAGGGACTGAGTGAGAGACAGGGACCCAGTGAGATACAGGGACCGAGTGGGACACAGGGACCGAGAGAGACACAGGGACCGAGAGAGAGACAGGGACAGAGTGAGAGACAGGGAACGAGGGAGAGACAGGGACCGAGTGAGAGACAGGGACCGGGTGAGAGACAGGGACCGGGTGAGACACAGGGACCCAGTGAGACACAGGGACCGAGAGAGAGGTACAGGGACCGAGAGAGACACAGGGACCGAGTGAGACACAGGGACCGAGAGAGAGACACAGGGACCGAGTGAGACACAGGGACCGAGAGAGACACAGGGACCGAGAGAGAGAGACACAGGGACCGAGAGAGAGACACAGGGACCGAAAGAGACACAGCGACCGAGAGAGAGACAGGGACCGAGAGAGAGACACAGGGACCGAGGGAGACACAGGGACCGAGTGAGAGACACAGGGACCGAATGAGAGTCAGGGACCGAGGGAGACACAGGGACCGAGTGAGAGTCAGGGACCGAGAGAGAGGCACAGGGACATAGAGAGAGACACAGGGACCGAGTGAGAGACACTGGGACCGAGTGAGAGACACTGGGACCGAGTGAGAGTCAGGGACCGAGGGAGACACAGGGACCGAGCTAGAGTCAGGGACCGAGAGACAGACACAGGGACATAGAGAGAGGCACAGGGAACGAGATAGACACAGGGAATGAGTGAGAGACACTGGGACCGAGTGAGAGTCAGGGACCGAGGGTGACTCAGGGACATAGAGAGAGACACAGGGACCGAGAGAGACACGGGGACCGAGAGAGACACAGGAACCGAGAGAGACACAGGGACCGAGAGAGAGACAGGGACCGAGTGAGACACAGGGACCGAGAGAGAGACAGTGACCGAGAGAGACACAGGGACCGAGAGAGACACAGGGACCGAGAGAGACACGGGGACCGAGAGAGAATCAGGGACCGAGAGAGAGACACAGGGACCGAGAGAGACACAGGGACCAAGAGAGAGACACAGGGACCGAGAGAGAGAGGCAGGGACCGAGAGAGACACAGGGACCGAGAGAGACACAGGGACCGAGAGAGACACAGGGACCGAGAGAGACACAGGGACCGAGAGAGACACGGGGACCGAGAGAGAATCAGGGACCGAGAGAGAGACACAGGGACCGAGAGAGACACAGGGACCAAGAGAGAGACACAGGGACCGAGAGAGAGAGGCAGGGACCGAGAGAGACACAGGGACCGAGAGAGACACAGGGACCGAGAGAGACACAGGGACCGAGTGAGAGACGCAGGAACATAGAGAGAGACACAGGGACCGAGAGAGACACAGGGACCGAGAAGGACACAGGAACTGAGAGAGAGACACAGGGACCGAGAGAGAGACACAGGGGCTGAGTGAGAGACAGGGACCGAGAGAGACAGGAACCGAGTGGGACTCAGAGACCGAGAGAGACACAGGGACCGAGTGAGAGACACAGGGACCGAGAGAGAGACACAGGGACCGAGAGAGAGAGACACAGGGACCGAGAGAGAGACAGGGACTGAGTGAGACACAGGGACCGAGAGAGACACAGGGACCGAGAGAGAGGCACAGGGACCGAGAGAGAGACAGGGACTGAGTGAGCCACAGGGACCGAGTGAGAGACACAGGGACCGAGAGAGAGACAGGGACCGAGAGAGAGGCACAGGGACCGAGAGAGAGACAGGGACCGAGAGAGAGACAGGGACCGAGAGAGAGGCACAGGGACCGAGAGAGAGACACAGGGACCGAGAGGGAGACACAGGGATCGAGAGAGACACAGGGACCGAGAGAGAGACACAGGGACCGAGAGAGAGACACAGGGACCGAGAGAGAGACAGGGACCGAGAGAGAGAGACAGGGACCGAGAGAGAGACACAGGGACCGAGAGGGAGACACAGAGACCGAGTGAAACACAGGGACCGAGAGAGAGACACAGGGACCGAGAGAGAGACACAGGGACCGAGAGAGAGAGACACAGGGACCGATTGAGACAGGGACCGAGAACGAGACACAGGGACTGAGTGAAACAGGGACTGAGAGAGAGACACAGGGACCGAGAGAGTGACAGGGACCGAGAGAGACACAGGGACCGAGGGAGAGAGACACAGGGACCGAGAGAGAGACAGGGACTGAGTGAGCCACAGGGACCGAGAGAGACACAGGGACCGAGAGAGAGACAGGGACCGAGAGAGAGACACAGGGACCGAGAGAGAGACACAGGGACCGAGAGGGAGACACAGGGACCGAGAGAGACACAGGGACCGAGAGAGAGACAGGGACCGAGAGAGAGAGACAGGAACCGAGAGAGAGACACAGGGACCGAGAGGGAGACACAGAGACCGAGTGAAACACAGGGACCGAGAGAGAGACAGGGACCGAGAGAGACACAGGGACCGAGAGAGAGACACAGGGACCGAGAGAGAGACAGGGACCGAGGGAGAGACACAGGGACCGAGGGAGACACAGGGACCGAGTGAGAGTCAGGGACCGAGAGAGAGACACAGGGACCGAGAGAGAGACACAGGGACCGAGAGAG
Source organism: Carcharhinus amblyrhynchos (assembly GCF_965287045.1). NCBI lineage: Eukaryota > Metazoa > Chordata > Chondrichthyes > Carcharhiniformes > Carcharhinidae > Carcharhinus > Carcharhinus amblyrhynchos. Next base: position 150,937 of record NW_027649866.1, read on the forward strand.
TGATGCAGGGACCGAGAGAGAGACGCAGGGACCGAGAGAGACACAGGGACCGAGAGAGAGACAGGGACCGAGCGAGAGACAGGGAACGAGAGAGGGACACAGGGACCGAGTGAGACACAGGGACCGAGAGAGACACAGGGACCGAGAGAGACACAGGGACCGAGAGAGAGACACAGGGACCGAGAGAGACACAGGGACCGAGTGAGAGACACAGGGACCGAGTGAGACACAGGGACTGAGAGAGAGACACAGGAACCGAGAGAGAGACACAGGGACCGAGAGAGACACAGGGTTCGAGAGAGAGACACAGGGACCGAGAGAGAGACACAGGGACCGAGAGAGAGACACAGGGACCGAGGGAGACACAGGGACCGAGTGAGAGTCAGGGACCGAGAGAGAGACACAGGGACATAGAGAGAGACACAGGGACCGAGAGAGACACAGGGACCGAGTGAGAGACACTGGGACCGAGTGAGAGTCAGGGACCGAGGGAGACTCAGGGACATAGAGAGAGATACAGGGACCGAGAGAGACACAGGGACCGAGAGAGACACGGGGACCGAGAGAGACACAGGGACCGAGAGAGAGACACAGGGAGCGAGAAAGACACAGGGACCGAGTGAGAGACAGGGTCCGAGAGAGAGACACAGGGAGCGAGCGAGATAGAGGGACCGAGAGAGAGACAGGGACCGAGAGAGACACAGGGACTGAGAGAGAGACACAGGGACCGAGAGAGACAGAGGGACCGAGAGAGACTCAGGGACCGAGAGAGACACAGGGACCGAGAGAGACACAAGGACCGAGAGAGACAAAGGGACCGAGAGAGACAGAAGGACCGAGAGAGACAGAGGGACCGAGAGAGACACAGGGGCCGAGTGAGAGACACAGGGACCGAGAGAGACACAGGCACCTAGTGAGACAAGGAACCGAGTGAGACACAGGGACCGAGGGAGACAGGGACCGAGAGAGAGACACAGGGACCGAGAGAGAGACACAGGGACCGAGAGAAACACCGGGACCGAGTGAGACAGGGACCGAGCGAGAGTCAGGGACCGAGAGAGACACAGGGACCGAGAGAGTGACAGGGACCGGGAGAGACACAGGGACCGAGTGAGACACAGGGACCGAGTGAGACACAGGGACCGAGAGAGAGACAGGGACCGAGAGAGAGACAGGGACCGAGAGAGAGACAGGGACCGAGGGAGACACAGGGACCGAGAGAGAGACACAGGGACCGAGAGAGATACACAGGGACCGAGAGAGAGACAGGGACCGAGAGAGAGACACAGGGACCGAGAGAGATACACAGGGACCGAGAGAGATACACAGGGACCGAGAGAGAGACACAGGGACCGAGGGAGACACAGGGACCGAGAGAGAGACACAGGGACCGAGCGAGAGACACAGGGACCGAGTGAGAGACAGGGACCGAGAGAGAGACACAGGGACCGAGAGAGATACACAGGGACCGAGAGAGATACACAGGGACCGAGAGAGATACACAGGGACCGAGAGAGAGACACAGGGACCGAGAGAGACACAGGGACCGAGGGAGACACAGGGACCGAGAGAGAGACACCGGGACCGAGAGAGACAACGGGACCGAGAGTGACACCGGGACCGAGAGACTCACCGGGACCGAGAGAGACACAGGGACCGAGAGAGAGACAGGGACCGAGAGAGACACAGGGACCGAGAGAGACACAGGGACCGAGTGAGAGACACAGGGGCCGAGTGAGAAACAGGGACCGAGAGAGAGACACAGGGACCGAGAGAGAGACAGGGACCGAGAGAGAGACGCAGGGACATAGAGAGAGACACAGGGACCGAGAGAGACACAGAGACCGAGTGAGTGACACAGGGACCGAGTGAGAGACAGGGTCCGAGAGAGAGACACAGGGACATAGAGAGAGACACAGGGACCAAGAGAGACACAGGGACCGAGAGAGAGAGCCAGGGACCGAGAGACAGACACAGGGACCGAGAGGGACACAGGGTCTGAGAGAGAGACACAGGGACCGAGAGAGACACAGGGAACGAGAGAGACACAGGGAGTGAGAGAGACACAGGGACCGAGAGAGAAACAGGGACCGAGAGAGACACAGGGACTGAGAGAGAGACACAGGGACCGAGTGAGACACAGGGACCGAGTGAGACACAGGGACCGAGAGAGAGACACAGGGACCGAGAGAGGCACAGGGACCGAGAGAGACACAGGGACCGCGAGAGAGACAGGGACCGAGAGTGAGACACAGGGACCGAGAGAGAGACACCGGGACCGAGAGACACCGTGACCGAGAGAGACACCGGGACCGAGAGAGACTCAGGGACCGAGAGAGGCACAGGGACCGAGAGAGAGACACAGGGACCGAGTGAGACACAGGGACCGAGAGAGACACAGGGACCGAGAGAGAGAGACACAGGGACTGAGAGAGAGACACAGGGACCGAAAGAGACACAGGGACCGAGAGAGAGACACAGGGACCGAGAGAGAGACACAGGGACCGAAAGAGACTCAGGGACCGAGAGAGACACAGCGACCGAGAGAGAGACAGGGACCGAGAGAGAGACACAGGGACCGAGGGAGACACAGGGACCGAGTGAGAGTCAGGGACCGAGAGAGAGACACATAGACATAGAGAGAGACACAGGGACCGAGAGAGACACAGGCACCGAGTGAGAGACACAGGGACCGAATGAGAGTCAGGGACCGAGGGAGACACAGGGACCGAGTGAGAGTCAGGGACCGAGAGAGAGGCACAGGGACATAGAGAGAGACACAGGGACCGAGTGAGAGACACTGGGACCGAGTGAGAGACACTGGGACCGAGTGAGAGTCAGGGACCGAGGGAGACACAGGGACCGAGCTAGAGTCAGGGACCGAGAGACAGACACAGGGACATAGAGAGAGACACAGGGAACGAGATAGACACAGGGAATGAGTGAGAGACACTGGGACCGAGTGAGTGACAGGGACCGAGAGAGAGACACAGGGACCGAGAGAGAGAGGCAGGGACCGAGAGAGACACAGGGACCGAGAGAGACACAGAGACCGAGAGAGAGACAGGGACCGAGTGAGACACAGGGACCGAGAGAGAGACAGTGACCGAGAGAGACACAGGGACCGAGAGAGACACAGGGACCGAGAGAGACACGGGGACCGAGAGAGAATCAGGGACCGAGAGAGAGACACAGGGACCGAGAGAGACACAGGGACCAAGAGAGAGACACAGGGACCGAGAGAGAGAGGCAGGGACCGAGAGAGACACAGGGACCGAGAGAGACACAGGGACCGAGAGAGACACAGGGACCGAGTGAGAGACGCAGGAACATAGAGAGAGACACAGGGACCGAGAGAGACACAGGGACCGAGAAGGACACAGGAACTGAGAGAGAGACACAGGGACCGAGAGAGAGACACAGGGGCTGAGTGAGAGACAGGGACCGAGAGAGACAGGAACCGAGTGGGACTCAGAGACCGAGAGAGACACAGGGACCGAGTGAGAGACACAGGGACCGAGAGAGAGAGACACAGGGACCGAGAGAGAGACAGGGACTGAGTGAGCCACAGGGACCGAGAGAGACACAGGGACCGAGAGAGACACAGGGACCGAGAGAGAGGCACAGGGACCGAGAGAGAGACAGGGACTGAGTGAGCCACAGGGACCGAGTGAGAGACACAGGGACCGAGAGAGAGACAGGGACCGAGAGAGAGGCACAGGGACCGAGAGAGAGACAGGGACCGAGAGAGAGACAGGGACCGAGAGAGAGGCACAGGGACCGAGAGAGAGACACAGGGACCGAGAGGGAGACACAGGGATCGAGAGAGACACAGGGACCGAGAGAGAGACACAGGGACCGAGAGAGAGACACAGGGACCGAGAGAGAGACAGGGACCGAGAGAGAGAGACAGGGACCGAGAGAGAGACACAGGGACCGAGAGGGAGACACAGAGACCGAGTGAAACACAGGGACCGAGAGAGAGACACAGGGACCGAGAGAGAGACACAGGGACCGAGAGAGAGAGACACAGGGACCGATTGAGACAGGGACCGAGAACGAGACACAGGGACTGAGTGAAACAGGGACTGAGAGAGAGACACAGGGACCGAGAGAGTGACAGGGACCGAGAGAGACACAGGGACCGAGGGAGAGAGACACAGGGACCGAGAGAGAGACAGGGACTGAGTGAGCCACAGGGACCGAGAGAGACACAGGGACCGAGAGAGAGACAGGGACCGAGAGAGAGACACAGGGACCGAGAGAGAGACACAGGGACCGAGAGGGAGACACAGGGACCGAGAGAGACACAGGGACCGAGAGAGAGACAGGGACCGAGAGAGAGAGACAGGAACCGAGAGAGAGACACAGGGACCGAGAGGGAGACACAGAGACCGAGTGAAACACAGGGACCGAGAGAGAGACAGGGACCGAGAGAGACACAGGGACCGAGAGAGAGACACAGGGACCGAGAGAGAGACAGGGACCGAGGGAGAGACACAGGGACCGAGGGAGACACAGGGACCGAGTGAGAGTCAGGGACCGAGAGAGAGACACAGGGACCGAGAGAGAGACACAGGGACCGAGAGAGTGATGCAGGGACCGAGAGAGAGACGCAGGGACCGAGAGAGACACAGGGACCGAGAGAGAGACAGGGACCGAGCGAGAGACAGGGAACGAGAGAGGGACACAGGGACCGAGTGAGACACAGGGACCGAGAGAGACACAGGGACCGAGAGAGACACAGGGACCGAGAGAGAGACACAGGGACCGAGAGAGACACAGGGACCGAGTGAGAGACACAGGGACCGAGTGAGACACAGGGACTGAGAGAGAGACACAGGAACCGAGAGAGAGACACAGGGACCGAGAGAGACACAGGGTTCGAGAGAGAGACACAGGGACCGAGAGAGAGACACAGGGACCGAGAGAGAGACACAGGGACCGAGGGAGACACAGGGACCGAGTGAGAGTCAGGGACCGAGAGAGAGACACAGGGACATAGAGAGAGACACAGGGACCGAGAGAGACACAGGGACCGAGTGAGAGACACTGGGACCGAGTGAGAGTCAGGGACCGAGGGAGACTCAGGGACATAGAGAGAGATACAGGGACCGAGAGAGACACAGGGACCGAGAGAGACACGGGGACCGAGAGAGACACAGGGACCGAGAGAGAGACACAGGGAGCGAGAAAGACACAGGGACCGAGTGAGAGACAGGGTCCGAGAGAGAGACACAGGGAGCGAGCGAGATAGAGGGACCGAGAGAGAGACAGGGACCGAGAGAGACACAGGGACTGAGAGAGAGACACAGGGACCGAGAGAGACAGAGGGACCGAGAGAGACTCAGGGACCGAGAGAGACACAGGGACCGAGAGAGACACAAGGACCGAGAGAGACAAAGGGACCGAGAGAGACAGAAGGACCGAGAGAGACAGAGGGACCGAGAGATACACAGGGGCCGAGTGAGAGACACAGGGACCGAGAGAGACACAGGCACCTAGTGAGACAAGGAACCGAGTGAGACACAGGGACCGAGGGAGACAGGGACCGAGAGAGAGACACAGGGACCGAGAGAGAGACACAGGGACCGAGAGAAACACCGGGACCGAGTGAGACAGGGACCGAGCGAGAGTCAGGGACCGAGAGAGACACAGGGACCGAGAGAGTGACAGGGACCGGGAGAGACACAGGGACCGAGTGAGACACAGGGACCGAGTGAGACACAGGGACCGAGAGAGAGACAGGGACCGAGAGAGAGACAGGGACCGAGAGAGAGACAGGGACCGAGGGAGACACAGGGACCGAGAGAGAGACACAGGGACCGAGAGAGATACACAGGGACCGAGAGAGAGACAGGGACCGAGAGAGAGACACAGGGACCGAGAGAGATACACAGGGACCGAGAGAGATACACAGGGACCGAGAGAGAGACACAGGGACCGAGGGAGACACAGGGACCGAGAGAGAGACACAGGGACCGAGCGAGAGACACAGGGACCGAGTGAGAGACAGGGACCGAGAGAGAGACACAGGGACCGAGAGAGATACACAGGGACCGAGAGAGATACACAGGGACCGAGAGAGAGACACAGGGACCGAGAGAGACACAGGGACCGAGGGAGACACAGGGACCGAGAGAGAGACACCGGGACCGAGAGAGACAACGGGACCGAGAGTGACACCGGGACCGAGAGACTCACCGGGACCGAGAGAGACACAGGGACCGAGAGAGAGACAGGGACCGAGAGAGACACAGGGACCGAGAGAGACACAGGGACCGAGTGAGAGACACAGGGGCCGAGTGAGACACAGGGACCGAGAGAGAGACACAGGGACCGAGAGAGAGACAGGGACCGAGAGAGAGACGCAGGGACATAGAGAGAGACACAGGGACCGAGAGAGACACAGAGACCGAGTGAGTGACACAGGGACCGAGTGAGAGACAGGGTCCGAGAGAGAGACACAGGGACATAGAGAGAGACACAGGGACCAAGAGAGACACAGGGACCGAGAGAGAGAGGCAGGGACCGAGAGACAGACACAGGGACCGAGAGGGACACAGGGTCTGAGAGAGAGACACAGGGACCGAGAGAGACACAGGGAACGAGAGAGACACAGGGAGTGAGAGAGACACAGGGACCGAGAGAGAAACAGGGACCGAGAGAGACACAGGGACTGAGAGAGAGACACAGGGACCGAGTGAGACACAGGGACCGAGTGAGACACAGGGACCGAGAGAGAGACACAGGGACCGAGAGAGGCACAGGGACCGAGAGAGACACAGGGACCGCGAGAGAGACAGGGACCGAGAGTGAGACACAGGGACCGAGAGAGAGACACCGGGACCGAGAGACACCGTGACCGAGAGAGACACCGGGACCGAGAGAGACTCAGGGACCGAGAGAGACACAGGGACCGAGACAGAGACAGGGACCGAGAGTGAGACACAGGGACCGAGAGTGAGACACAGGGACCGAGAGAGAAACAGGGACCGAGAGAGAGACACAGGGACCGAGAGAGACTCAGGGACCGAGTGAGAGATACAGGGACCGAGTGAGACACAGGGACCGAGAGAGACACAGGGACCGAGAGAGAGAGACACAGGGACCGAGAGAGAGACACAGGGACTGAGGGAGACACAGGGACCGAGTGAGAGACAGGGACCGAGAGAGACACACAGGGACCGAGTGAGAGACAGGGACCGAGATAGTCACAGGGACATAAAGAGAGACACAGGGACCGAGAGAGACACAGGGACCGAGAGAGAGAGACAGGGACCGAGAGACAGACAAAGGGACCGAGAGGGACACAGTGACTGAGAGAGAGACACAGGGACCGAGAGAGAGACACAGTGACCGAGAGAGACCCAGGGACTGAGTGAGAGACAGGGACCCAGTGAGATACAGGGACCGAGTGGGACACAGGGACCGAGAGAGAGACAGGGACCGAGAGAGAGACAGGGACAGAGTGAGAGACAGGGAACGAGAGAGAGACAGGGACAGAGTGAGAGACAGGGACCGAGAGAGACACAGGGACCGAGAGAGAGACAGGGACAGAGTGAGAGACAGGGAACGAGAGAGAGACAGGGACCGAGTGAGAGACAGGGACCGGGTGAGACACAGGGACCGGGTGAGACACAGGGACCCAGTGAGACACAGGGACCGAGAGAGAGACACAGTTACCGAGAGAGAGACACAGGGACCGAGAGAGAGGCACAGGGACCGAGAGAGAGGTACAGGGACCGAGAGAGACACAGGGACCGAGTGAGACACAGGGACCGAGAGAGACACAGGGACCGAGAGAGAGACACAGGGACAGAGAGAGAGACACAGGGACCGAAAGAGACACAGGGACCGAGAGAGAGACACAGGGACCGAGAGAGACACAGCGACCGAGAGAGAGACAGGGACAGAGAGAGAGACACAGGGACCGAGGGAGACACAGGGACCGAGTGAGAGTCAGGGACCGAGAGAGAGACACAGGGACATAGAGAGAGACACAGGGACCGAGAGAGACACAGGGACCGAGTGAGAGACACAGGGACCGAGTGAGAGTCAGGGACCGAGGGAGACACAGGGACCGAGTGAGAGTCAGGGACCGAGAGAGACACACAGGGACATAGAGAGAGACACAGGGACCGAGAGAGACACAGGGACCGAGTGAGAGACACTGGGACCGAGTGAGAGACAGGGACCGAGAGATAGACACAGGGACCGAGAGAGAGAGGTAGGGACCGAGAGAGACACAGGGACCGAGTGAGAGACACAGGGACCGAGTGAGAGTCAGGGACCGAGAGACAGACACAGGGACATAGAGAGAGACACAGGGAACGAGATAGACACAGGGAACAAGTGAGAGACACTGGGACCGAGTGAGAGACAGGGACCGAGAGAGAGACACAGGGACCGAGAGAGACACAGGGAACGAGAGAGACACAGGGAGTGAGAGAGACACAGGGACCGAGAGAGAAACAGGGACCGAGAGAGACACAGGGACTGAGAGAGAGACACAGGGACCGAGTGAGACACAGGGACCGAGTGAGACACAGGGACCGAGAGAGAGACACAGGGACCGAGAGAGACACAGGGACCGAGAGAGACACAGGGACCGCGAGAGAGACAGGGACCGAGAGTGAGACACAGGGACCGAGAGAGACACACCGGGACCGAGAGACACCGTGACCGAGAGAGACACCGGGACCGAGAGAGACTCAGGGACCGAGAGAGACACAGGGACCGAGACAGAGACAGGGACCGCGAGTGAGACACAGGGACCGAGAGTGAGACACAGGGACCGAGAGAGAGACAGGGACCGAGAGAGAGACACAGGGACCGAGAGAGACTCAGGGACCGAGTGAGAGACACAGGGACCGAGTGAGACACAGGGACCGAGAGAGACACAGGGACCGAGAGAGAGACACAGGGACCGAGAGAGAGACAGGGACCGAGAGAGACACACAGGGACCGAGTGAGAGACAGGGACCGAGATAGTCACAGGGACATAAAGAGAGACACAGGGACCGAGAGAGACACAGGGACCGAGAGAGAGAGACAGGGACCGAGAGACAGACAAAGGGACCGAGAGGGACACAGTGACTGAGAGAGAGACACAGGGACCGAGAGAGAGACACAGTGACCGAGAGAGACCCAGGGACTGAGTGAGAGACAGGGACCCAGTGAGATACAGGGACCGAGTGGGACACAGGGACCGAGAGAGACACAGGGACCGAGAGAGAGACAGGGACAGAGTGAGAGACAGGGAACGAGAGAGAGACAGGGACCGAGTGAGAGACAGGGACCGGGTGAGAGACAGGGACCGGGTGAGACACAGGGACCCAGTGAGACACAGGGACCGAGAGAGAGACACAGGGACCGAGAGAGACAAATGGACCGAGAGAGAGACAGGGACCGAGAGGGACACAGTGACTGAGAGAGAGACACAGGGACCGAGAGAGAGACACAGTGACCGAGAGAGACCCAGGGACTGAGTGAGAGACAGGGACCCAGTGAGATACAGGGACCGAGTGGGACACAGGGACCAAGAGAGACACAGGGACCGAGAGAGAGACAGGGACAGAGTGAGAGACAGGGAACGAGAGAGAGACAGGGACCGAGTGAGAGACAGGGACCGGGTGAGAGACAGGGACCGGGTGAGACGCAGGGACCCAGTGAGACACAGGGACTGAGAGAGATACACAGGGACCGAGAGAGAGACACAGGGACCGAGAGAGAGACACAGGGACCGAGAGAGAGACACAGGGACCGAGAGAGAGGCACAGGGACCGAGAGAGAGGTACAGGGACCGAGAGAGAGACACAGGGACCGAGAGAGAGACACAGGGACCGAGAGAGACACAGGGACCGAGTGAGACACAGGGACCGAGAGAGAGACACAGGGACCGAGAGAGAGACACAGGGACCGAGAGAGAGACACAGGGACCGAGAGAGACACAGGGACCGAGTGAGACACAGGGACCGAGAGAGACACAGGGACCGAGAGAGAGACACAGGGACCGAGAGAGAGACACAGGGACCGAAAGAGACACAGGGACCGAGAGAGAGACACAGGGACCGAGAGAGAGACACAGGGACCGAAAGAGACACAGGGACCGAGAGAGACACAGCGACCGAGAGAGAGACAGGGACCGAGAGAAAGACAGGGACCGAGGGAGAGACACAGGGACCGAGGGAGACACAGGGACCGAGAGAGAGACAGGGACCGAGGGAGAGACACAGGGACCGAGGGAGACAAAGGGACCGAGTGAGAGACAGGGACCGAGAGATAGACACAGGGACCGAGAGAGACACAGAGACCGAGTGAGAGACACAGGGACCGAGTGAGAGTCAGGGACCGAGGGAGACACAGGGACCGAGTGAGAGTCAGGGACCGAGAGAGACACAGGGACCGAGAGAGACACAGGGACCGAGAGAGACTCAGGGACCGAGAGAGAGACACAGGGACTGAGAGAGAAACACAGGGACCGAGAGAGACACAGGGACCGAGAGAGACTCAGGGACCGAGAGAGACACAGGGACCGAGAGAGACACAGGGACCGAGAGAGACAGAGGGTCCGAGAGAGACACAGGGACCGAGTGAGAGACACAGGGACCGAGAGAGACACAGGCACCTAGTGAGACAAGGAACCGAGTGAGACTCAGGGACCGAGTGAGACAGGGACCGAGAGAGAGACACAGGGACCGAGAGAAACACAGGGACCGAGAGAGACACAGGGACCGAGAGAGAGACACAGGGACCGAGAGAAACACCGGGGCCGAGTGAGACAGGGACCGAGCGAGAGTCAGGGACCGAGAGAGACACAGGGACCGAGGGAGAGACAGGGACCGAGAGAGTGACAGAGGGACCGAGAGAGACACCGGGACCGAGTGAGACAAGGAACCGAGTGAGACACAGGGACCGAGAGAGACAAAGGGACCGAGAGAGACCAGGAACCGAGTGAGACACAGGGACCGAGAGAGAGAGACAGGGACCGAGAGAGAAACAGGGACCGAGAGAGAGAGACAGGGACCGAGAGAGAGAGACAGGGACCGAGAGAGAGAGACAGGGACGGAGAGAGAGACACAGGGACCGAGCGAAACACCCAGGGACCGAGAGAGACACAGGGGCCGAGAGATACACAGGGACCGAGAGAGACACAGGGACCGTGAGAGAGACACAGGGACCGAGTAAGCGACAGGGACCGAGAGAGACACAGGGACCGAGAGAGAGACACAGGGGCCGAGAGAGAGACACAGGGACCGAGAGAGACACAGGGACCGAGAGAGACACAGGGACCGAGAGAGAGACAGGGACCGAGTGAGACACAGGGACCGAGAGAGAGACACAGGGACCGAGAGAGACACAGGGACCGAGAGTGACACAGGGACCGAGAGAGAGACACAGGGACCGAGAGAGCGACAGGGACCGAGAGAGACACAGGGACCGAGTGAGAGACAGGGACCGAATGAGACACAGGGACCCAGTGAGAGACAGGGACCGCGAGAGAGACACAGGGACCGAGAGAGAGACAGGGACCGAGAGAGACACAGGGACCGAGAGAGAGACAGGGACCGAGAGAAAGACACAGGGACCGAGAGAGAGACACAGGGACCGAGAGAGACACAGGGACCGAGTGAGAGACACAGGGACCGAGTGAGAGACACAGGGACCGAGAGAGAGACAGGGACCGAGTGAGAGACAGGGAACGAGTGAGACACAGGGACAGAGAGAGAGACACAGGGACGGAGAGAGACACAGTGACCGAGTGAGAGACACAGGGACCGAGAGAGACACAGCGAGCGAATGAGACACAGGGACCGAGTGAGACACAGGGACCGAGTGAGACACAGGGACCGAGAGAGAGACAGGGACCGAGAGAGAGACACAGGGACCGAGTGAGACACAGGGACCGGGTGAGACACTGGGACCGAGTGAGACACAGGGACCGAGTGAGACACAGGGACCGAGAGAGAGACACAGGGACCGAGTGAGACACAGGGACCGGGTGAGACACAGGGACCGAGAGAGACACAGGGACCGAGAGAGACACAGGGACCGAGAGTGAGACAGGGGCCGAGAGAGAGACACAGGGACCGAGAGAGAGACAGAGGGACCGAGAGAGAGACAATGACCGAGAGAGACACAGGGACCGAGAGAGAAAAGGGACCGAGAGTGAGACAGAGGGACCGAGAGAGAGACAATGACCGAGAGAGAGACAGAGGAACCGAGAGAGAGACAGGGACCGAGAGAGACACAGGGACCGAGGGAGAGACACAGGGACCGAGAGAGACACAGGGACCGAGAGAGAGACACAGGGACATAGAGAGAGACACAGGGACCGAGAGAGAGACACAGGGACCGAGAGAGGGACACAGGGACTGAGAGAGAGACAGGGACCGAGAGAGAGAGACAGGGACCGAGAGAGAGAGACAGGGACTGAGCGAGACACACAGGGACCGAGAGAGAGACACAAAGACAGAGAGAGACACAGGGACCGAGAGAGAGACAGGGACCGAGAGAGACATCGGGACCGAGAGAGACACAGGGACCGAGAGAGAGACAGCGACCGAGAGAGAGACAGGGACCGAGAGAGAGACACAGGGACCGAGAGAGAGACTGGGACCGAGAGAGAGACACAGGGACCGAGAGAGAGACACAGGGACCGAGAGAGACACAGGGACTGAGAGAGAGACAGGGACCGAGAGAGACACAGGGACCGAGTGAGAGACAGGGACCGAGAGAGAGACAGGAACCGAGAGAGAGACACAGGGACCGAGAGAGACACAGGGACCGAGAGAGAGACAGGGACCGAGAGAGACCCAGGGACCGAGAGAGACACAGGGACCGAGAGAGAGACAGGGACTGAGAGATAGACAGGGACCGAGAGAGACACAGTGACTGAGAGAGAGACAGCGACCGAGAGAGAGAGGCACAGGGACCGAGAGAGACAAAGGAACCGATAGACAGACACAGGGACCGAGAGAGACACAGGGACCGAGGGAGAGACACAGGGACCGAGAGAGAGACAGGGACCGAGAGAGAGACACTGGGACCGAGAGAGACAGGGACCGAGAGAGAGACAGGGAACGAGAGAGAGACACAGGGACCGAGAGAGACAGGGACCGAGAGAGAGACAGGGACCGAGAGAGAGACACAGGGACCGAGAGAGACTGGGACCGAGAGAGTCACAGGGATCGAGAGAGAGACACAGGGACCGAGAGAGACACAGGGACCGAGAGAGACAGAGGGACCGAGAGAGACACAGCGACCGAGCGAGAGACACAGGGACCGAGAGAGAGACAGGGACCGCGAGAGACACAGGGACCGAGAGAGAGACACAGGGACCGAGGGAGAGACAGGGACCGAGAGAGACACAGGGACCGAGAGAGAGACACAAGGCCCGAGAGAGACAGGGACCGAGAGAGAGACAGGGACCGAGAGAAAGACAGGGACCGAGAGAGACAGGGGCCGAGAGAGTCACAGGGACCGAGAGAGAGACAGAGACCGAGGGAGAGACACCGGGACCGAGAAAGATACACAGGGACCGAGAGAGAGACAGGGACAGAGAGAGAGACAGGGACCGAGAGAGACACAGGGACGGAGAGAGACACAGGGACCGAGTGAGAGACACAGGGACCGAGAGAGACACAGGGACCGGGTGAGACACTGGGACCGAGTGAGACACAGGGACCGAGTGAGACACAGGGACCGAGAGAGAGACACAGGGACCGAGTGAGACACAGGGACCGGGTAAGACACAGGGACCGAGAGAGAGACACAGGGACCGAGAGAGAGACAGGGGCCGCGAGAGACACAGGTACCGAGAGAGAGACACAGGGACCGAGAGAGAGACAGGGACCGAGAGAGACACAGGGACCGAGAGAGAGACACAGGGACCGAGAGAGACAGGGACCGAGTGAGAGACAGGGACCGAGAGAGACACAGGGACCGAGGGAGAGACACAGGGACCGAGAGAGAGACTGGGACCGCGAGAGACACAGGGACCGAGAGAGAGTTACAGGGACCGAGAGAGAGACAGGGACCGAGAGAGAAACAGGGACCGAGAGAGACAGGGACCGAGAGAGAGACACAGGGACCGAGAGAGAGACAGGGACCGAGAGAGTGACAGGGACCGAGAGAGACACAGGGACCGAGAGAGACACAGGGACCGAGAGAGAGTCACAGGGACCGAGAGAGAGACAGGGACCGAGAGTGAGACACAGGGACCGAGAGAGACAGGGACCGAGAGAGAGACACAGGGACCGAGAGAGAGACAGGGACCGAGAGAGACACAGGGACCGAGAGAGACACAGGGACCGAGAGAGAGACACAGGGACCGAAAGAGATATGGACCGAGAGAGAGACAGGGACCGAGAGAGAGACAGGGACCGAGAGAGACACAGGGACCGAGGGAGAGACACAGGGACCGAGAGAGAGACAGGGACCGAGAGAGAGACACTGGGACCGAGAGAGACTGGGACCGAGAGAGAGACAGGGAACGAGAGAGAGACACAGGGACCGAGAGAGACAGGGACCGAGAGAGAGACAGGGACCGAGAGAGAGACACAGGGACCGAGAGAGACTTGGACCGAGAGAGTCACAGGGATCGAGAGAGAGACACAGGGACCGAGAGAGACACAGGGACCGAGAGAGACAGAGGGACCGAGAGAGACACAGGGACCGAGAGAGAGACACAAGGCCCGAGAGAGACAGGGACCGAGAGAGAGACAGGGACCGCGAGAGACACAGGGACCGAGAGAGAGACACAGGGACCGAGGGAGAGACAGGGACCGAGAGAGACACAGGGACCGAGAGAGAGACACAAGCCCCGAGAGAGACAGGGACCGAGAGAGAGACAGGGACCGAGAGAAAGACAGGGACCGAGAGAGACAGGGGCCGAGAGAGTCACAGGGACCGAGAGAGAGACAGAGACCGAGGGAGAGACACCGGGACCGAGAAAGATACACAGGGACCGAGAGAGAGACAGGGACAGAGAGAGAGACAGGGACCGAGAGAGACACAGGGACGGAGAGAGACACAGGGACCGAGTGAGAGACACAGGGACCGAGAGAGACACAGGGACCGGGTGAGACACTGGGACCGAGTGAGACACAGGGACCGAGTGAGACACAGGGACCGAGAGAGAGACACAGGGACCGAGTGAGACACAGGGACCGGGTAAGACACAGGGACCGAGAGAGAGACACAGGGACCGAGAGAGAGACAGGGGACGCGAGAGACACAGGTACCAAGAGAGAGACACAGGGACCGAGAGAGAGACAGGGACCGAGAGAGACACAGGGACCGAGAGAGAGACACAGGGACCGAGAGAGACAGGGACCGAGTGAGAGACAGGGACCGAGAGAGACACAGGGACCGAGGGAGAGACACAGGGACCGAGAGAGAGACTGGGACCGCGAGAGACACAGGGACCGAGAGAGAGTTACAGGGACCGAGAGAGAGACAGGGACCGAGAGAGAAACAGGGACCGAGAGAGACAGGGACCGAGAGTGAGACACAGGGACCGAGAGAGACAGGGACCGAGAGAGAGACACAGGGACCGAGAGAGAGACAGGGACCGAGAGAGTGACAGGGACCGAGAGAGACACAGGGACCGAGAGAGACACAGGGACCGAGAGAGAGTCACAGGGACCGAGAGAGAGACAGGGACCGAGAGTGAGACACAGGGACCGAGAGAGACAGGGACCGAGTGAGAGACACAGGGACCGAGAGAGACACAGGGACCGAGAGAGACAGAGGGACCGAGAGAGACACAGGGACCGAGAGAGAGACACAGGGACCGAAAGAGACAGGGACCGAGAGAGAGACAGGGACCGAGAGAGAGACAGGGACTGAGAGAGACACAGGGAACGAAGGAGAGACACAGAGAACGAGAGAGAGACACAGGGACCGAGAGACAGACAGGGAGAGAAAGAGAGACAGGGACTGAGAGAGACACAGGGACCGAGTGAGAGACACAGGCACCGAGTGAGACACAGGGAACGGGTGAGACACAGGGACATAGAGAGAGACAGGGACCGAGAGAGACACAGGGACCGAGTGAGAGACACAGGGACCGAGTGAGACACAGGGACCGAGTGAGACACAGGGACTGGGTGAGACACAGGGACCGAGAGAGACACAGGGACCAAGAGAGAGACACAGGGACCGAGTGAGACACAGGGACCGAGAGAGAGACACAGGGACCGAGAGAGACACAGGGACCGAGAGAGACACAGGGACCGAGAGAGACACAGGGACCGAGAGACACAGGGACCGAGAGAGACACAGGGTCCGAGGGAGAGACACAGGGACCGAGAGAGACACAGGGACCGAAAGAGAGACACAGGGACATAGAGAGAGACACAGGGACCGAGAGAGACACAGGGACCGAGAGAGAGACACAGGGACCGAAAGAGACAGGGACCGAGAGAAAGACAGGGACCGAGAGAGAGACAGAGGGACCGAGAGAGACACAGGGACCGAGAGAGACACAGGGACCGAGAGAGAGACACACGGACCGAGAGAGAGACTGGGACCGAAGAGAGACACAGGGACCGAGAGAGACACAGTGACTGAGAGAGTGACACAGGGACCGTG
Source organism: Carcharhinus amblyrhynchos (assembly GCF_965287045.1). NCBI lineage: Eukaryota > Metazoa > Chordata > Chondrichthyes > Carcharhiniformes > Carcharhinidae > Carcharhinus > Carcharhinus amblyrhynchos. Next base: position 167,536 of record NW_027649866.1, read on the forward strand.
AGAGAGACACAGGGACCGAGAGAGACCCAGGGACCGAGAGGGAGACACAGGGACCGAGAGAGACACAGGGACCGAGTGAGAGACAGGGACCGAGAGAGAGACACAGGGACCGAGAGAGAGACACAGGGACCGAGAGAGACACAGGGACCGAGAGAGACACAGGGACCGAGAGAGAGACACAGGGACCGAAAGAGACAGGGACCGAGAGAAAGACAGGGACCGAGAGAGAGACAGTGACTGAGAGAGACACAGGGAACGAGGGAGAGACACAGGGAACGAGAGAGAGACACAGGGACAGAGAGACAGACAGGGACAGAGAGAGAGACAGGGAATGAGAGAGACACAGGGACAGAGAGAGAGACACAGGGACGGAGAGAGACACAGGGACCGAGTGAGAGACACAGGGACCGAGTGAGAGACACAGGCACCGAGTGAGACACAGGGAACGGGTGAGACACAGGGACATAGAGAGAGACAGGGACCGAGAGAGACACAGGGATCGAGTGAGAGACACAGGGACCGAGTGAGACACAGGGACCGAGTGAGACACAGGGACTGGGTGAGCCACAGGGACCGAGAGAGACAGAGGGACCAAGAGAGAGACACAGGGACCGAGTGAGACACAGGGACCGAGAGAGAGACACAGGGATCGAGAGAGACACAGGGACCGAGAGAGACACAGGGACCGAGAGAGACACAGGGACATAGAGAGAGACACAGGGACCGAGAGAGACACAGGGACCGAGAGAGAGACACAGGGACCGAACGAGACACACAGGGACCGAGATAGAGACACAGGGACCGAGAGAGACACAGGGACCGAGTTAGAGACAGGGACCGAGAGAGAGGCACAGGGACCGAGAGGGAGACACAGGGCCCGAGAGAGAGACACAGGGACCGAGAGAGAGACACAGGGACCGAGAGAGACACAGCGACCGAGTGATACACAGGGACCGAGAGAGTGACACAGGGACCGAGAGAGAAACAGGGACCGAGAGAGAGACACAGGGACCGAGAGAGAGACACATGGACCGAGAGAGAGACTGGGACCGAGAGAGAGACACAGGGACCGAGAGAGACACACAGGGACCGAGAGAGACACAGTGTCTGAGAGAGTGACACAGGGACCGAGAGAGAGACTCAGGGACCGAGAGAGACACAGGGACCGAGAGGGAGACACAGGGACCGAGAGAGACACAAGGACCGAGAGAGAGAGACAGGGACCGAGAGAGACACAGGGACCGAGAGAGAGACACAGGGACCGAGAGAGAGACACAGGGACCGTGAGAGACACAAGGACCGAGAGAGAGAGACAGGGACCGAGAGAGACACAGGGACCGAGCGAGACACACAGTGACCGAGAGAGAGACACAGGGACCGAGAGAGACACAGGGACCGAGAGAGAGACAGGGACCGAGAGAGACATCGGGACCGAGAGAGACACAGGGACCGAGAGAGAGACAGCGACCGAGTGAGAGACAGGGACCGAGAGAGAGACACAGGGACCGAGAGAGAGACACAGGGACCGAGAGAGACACAGTGTCTGAGAGAGTGACACAGGGACCGAGAGAGAGACACAGCGAGCGAATGAGACACAGGGACCGAGTGAGACACAGGGACCGGGTGAGACACTGGGACCGAGTGAGACACAGGGACCGAGTGAGACACAGGGACCGAGAGAGAGACAGGGAACGAGAGAGAGACACAGGGACCGAGAGAGACAGGGACCGAGAGAGAGACAGGGACCGAGAGAGAGACACAGGGACCGAGAGAGACTTGGACCGAGAGAGTCACAGGGACCGAGGGAGAGACACAGGGACCGAGAGAGAGACAGGGACCGAGAGAGAGACACTGGGACCGAGAGAGACAGGGACCGAGAGAGAGACAGGGAACGAGAGAGAGACACAGGGACCGAGAGAGACAGGGACCGAGAGAGAGACAGGGACCGAGAGAGAGACACAGGGACCGAGAGAGACTGGGACCGAGAGAGTCACAGGGATCGAGAGAGAGACACAGGGACCGAGAGAGACACAGGGACCGAGAGAGACAGAGGGACCGAGAGAGACACAGCGACCGAGCGAGAGACACAGGGACCGAGAGAGAGACAGGGACCGCGAGAGACACAGGGACCGAGAGAGAGACACAGGGACCGAGGGAGAGACAGGGACCGAGAGAGACACAGGGACCGAGAGAGAGACACAAGGCCCGAGAGAGACAGGGACCGAGAGAGAGACAGGGACCGAGAGAAAGACAGGGACCGAGAGAGACAGGGGCCGAGAGAGTCACAGGGACCGAGAGAGAGACAGAGACCGAGGGAGAGACACCGGGACCGAGAAAGATACACAGGGACCGAGAGAGAGACAGGGACAGAGAGAGAGACAGGGACCGAGAGAGACACAGGGACGGAGAGAGACACAGGGACCGAGTGAGAGACACAGGGACCGAGAGAGACACAGGGACCGGGTGAGACACTGGGACCGAGTGAGACACAGGGACCGAGTGAGACACAGGGACCGAGAGAGAGACACAGGGACCGAGTGAGACACAGGGACCGGGTAAGACACAGGGACCGAGAGAGAGACACAGGGACCGAGAGAGAGACAGGGGCCGCGAGAGACACAGGTACCGAGAGAGAGACACAGGGACCGAGAGAGAGACAGGGACCGAGAGAGACACAGGGACCGAGAGAGAGACACAGGGACCGAGAGAGACAGGGACCGAGTGAGAGACAGGGACCGAGAGAGACACAGGGACCGAGGGAGAGACACAGGGACCGAGAGAGAGACTGGGACCGCGAGAGACACAGGGACCGAGAGAGAGTTACAGGGACCGAGAGAGAGACAGGGACCGAGAGAGAAACAGGGACCGAGAGAGACAGGGACCGAGAGAGAGACACAGGGACCGAGAGAGAGACAGGGACCGAGAGAGTGACAGGGACCGAGAGAGACACAGGGACCGAGAGAGACACAGGGACCGAGAGAGAGTCACAGGGACCGAGAGAGAGACAGGGACCGAGAGTGAGACACAGGGACCGAGAGAGACAGGGACCGAGAGAGAGACACAGGGACCGAGAGAGAGACAGGGACCGAGAGAGACACAGGGACCGAGAGAGACACAGGGACCGAGAGAGACACAGGGACCGAGAGAGAGACACAGGGACCGAAAGAGATATGGACCGAGAGAGAGACAGGGACCGAGAGAGAGACAGGGACCGAGAGAGACACAGGGACCGAGGGAGAGACACAGGGACCGAGAGAGAGACAGGGACCGAGAGAGAGACACTGGGACCGAGAGAGACTGGGACCGAGAGAGAGACAGGGAACGAGAGAGAGACACAGGGACCGAGAGAGACAGGGACCGAGAGAGAGACAGGGACCGAGAGAGAGACACAGGGACCGAGAGAGACTTGGACCGAGAGAGTCACAGGGATCGAGAGAGAGACACAGGGACCGAGAGAGACACAGGGACCGAGAGAGACAGAGGGACCGAGAGAGACACAGGGACCGAGAGAGAGACACAAGGCCCGAGAGAGACAGGGACCGAGAGAGAGACAGGGACCGCGAGAGACACAGGGACCGAGAGAGAGACACAGGGACCGAGGGAGAGACAGGGACCGAGAGAGACACAGGGACCGAGAGAGAGACACAAGCCCCGAGAGAGACAGGGACCGAGAGAGAGACAGGGACCGAGAGAAAGACAGGGACCGAGAGAGACAGGGGCCGAGAGAGTCACAGGGACCGAGAGAGAGACAGAGACCGAGGGAGAGACACCGGGACCGAGAAAGATACACAGGGACCGAGAGAGAGACAGGGACAGAGAGAGAGACAGGGACCGAGAGAGACACAGGGACGGAGAGAGACACAGGGACCGAGTGAGAGACACAGGGACCGAGAGAGACAGGGACCGAGTGAGAGACAGGGACCGAGAGAGACACAGGGACCGAGGGAGAGACACAGGGACCGAGAGAGAGACTGGGACCGCGAGAGACACAGGGACCGAGAGAGAGTTACAGGGACCGAGAGAGAGACAGGGACCGAGAGAGAAACAGGGACCGAGAGAGACAGGGACCGAGAGTGAGACACAGGGACCGAGAGAGACAGGGACCGAGAGAGAGACACAGGGACCGAGAGAGAGACAGGGACCGAGAGAGTGACAGGGACCGAGAGAGACACAGGGACCGAGAGAGACACAGGGACCGAGAGAGAGTCACAGGGACCGAGAGAGAGACAGGGACCGAGAGTGAGACACAGGGACCGAGAGAGACAGGGACCGAGAGAGAGACACAGGGACCGAGAGAGACACAGGGACCGAGAGAGACAGAGGGACCGAGAGAGACACAGGGACCGAGAGAGAGAGACACAGGGACCGAAAGAGACAGGGACCGAGAGAGAGACAGGGACCGAGAGAGAGACAGGGACTGAGAGAGACACAGGGAACGAAGGAGAGACACAGAGAACGAGAGAGAGACACAGGGACCGAGAGACAGACAGGGAGAGAAAGAGAGACAGGGACTGAGAGAGACACAGGGACCGAGTGAGAGACACAGGCACCGAGTGAGACACAGGGAACGGGTGAGACACAGGGACATAGAGAGAGACAGGGACCGAGAGAGACACAGGGACCGAGTGAGAGACACAGGGACCGAGTGAGACACAGGGACCGAGTGAGACACAGGGACTGGGTGAGACACAGGGACCGAGAGAGACACAGGGACCAAGAGAGAGACACAGGGACCGAGTGAGACACAGGGACCGAGAGAGAGACACAGGGACCGAGAGAGACACAGGGACCGAGAGAGACACAGGGACCGAGAGAGACACAGGGACCGAGAGACACAGGGACCGAGAGAGACACAGGGTCCGAGGGAGAGACACAGGGACCGAGAGAGACACAGGGACCGAAAGAGAGACACAGGGACATAGAGAGAGACACAGGGACCGAGAGAGACACAGGGACCGAGAGAGAGACACAGGGACCGAAAGAGACAGGGACCGAGAGAAAGACAGGGACCGAGAGAGAGACAGAGGGACCGAGAGAGACACAGGGACCGAGAGAGACACAGGGACCGAGAGAGAGACACACGGACCGAGAGAGAGACTGGGACCGAAGAGAGACACAGGGACCGAGAGAGACACAGTGACTGAGAGAGTGACACAGGGACCGTGAGAGAGACACAGGGACCGAGAGAGACCCAGGGACCGAGAGGGAGACACAGGGACCGAGAGAGACACAGGGACCGAGTGAGAGACAGGGACCGAGAGAGAGACACAGGGACCGAGAGAGAGACACAGGGACCGAGAGAGACACAGGGACCGAGAGAGACACAGGGACCGAGAGAGAGACACAGGGACCGAAAGAGACAGGGACCGAGAGAAAGACAGGGACCGAGAGAGAGACAGGGACTGAGAGAGACACAGGGAACGAGGGAGAGACACAGGGAACGAGAGAGAGACACAGGGACAGAGAGACAGACAGGGACAGAGAGAGAGACAGGGAATGAGAGAGACACAGGGACAGAGAGAGAGACACAGGGACGGAGAGAGACACAGGGACCGAGTGAGAGACACAGGGACCGAGTGAGAGACACAGGCACCGAGTGAGACACAGGGAACGGGTGAGACACAGGGACATAGAGAGAGACAGGGACCGAGAGAGACACAGGGATCGAGTGAGAGACACAGGGACCGAGTGAGACACAGGGACCGAGTGAGACACAGGGACTGGGTGAGCCACAGGGACCGAGAGAGACAGAGGGACCAAGAGAGAGACACAGGGACCGAGTGAGACACAGGGACCGAGAGAGAGACACAGGGATCGAGAGAGACACAGGGACCGAGAGAGACACAGGGACCGAGAGAGACACAGGGACATAGAGAGAGACACAGGGACCGAGAGAGACACAGGGACCGAGAGAGAGACACAGGGACCGAACGAGACACACAGGGACCGAGATAGAGACACAGGGACCGAGAGAGACACAGGGACCGAGTTAGAGACAGGGACCGAGAGAGAGGCACAGGGACCGAGAGGGAGACACAGGGCCCGAGAGAGAGACACAGGGACCGAGAGAGAGACACAGGGACCGAGAGAGACACAGCGACCGAGTGATACACAGGGACCGAGAGAGTGACACAGGGACCGAGAGAGAAACAGGGACCGAGAGAGAGACACAGGGACCGAGAGAGAGACACATGGACCGAGAGAGAGACTGGGACCGAGAGAGAGACACAGGGACCGAGAGAGACACACAGGGACCGAGAGAGACACAGTGTCTGAGAGAGTGACACAGGGACCGAGAGAGAGACACAGGGACCGAGAGAGACACAGGGACCGAGAGGGAGACACAGGGACCGAGAGAGACACAAGGACCGAGAGAGAGAGACAGGGACCGAGAGAGACACAGGGACCGAGAGAGAGACACAGGGACCGAGAGAGAGACACAGGGACCGTGAGAGACACAAGGACCGAGAGAGAGAGACAGGGACCGAGAGAGACACAGGGACCGAGCGAGACACACAGTGACCGAGAGAGAGACACAGGGACCGAGAGAGACACAGGGACCGAGAGAGAGACAGGGACCGAGAGAGACATCGGGACCGAGAGAGACACAGGGACCGAGAGAGAGACAGCGACCGAGTGAGAGACAGGGACCGAGAGAGAGACACAGGGACCGAGAGAGAGACACAGGGACCGAGAGAGACACACAGGGACCGAGAGAGACACAGGGACCGAGAGAGAGACAGGGACCGAGAGAGACACAGGGACCGAGAGAGACTCAGGGACCCAGAGAGAGACAGGGGCCGAGAGAGAGACACAGGGACCGAGAGAGACACAGGGTCCGAGGGAGAGACACAGGGACCGAGAGAGAGACAGGGACCGAGAGAGAGACACAGGGACAGAGAGAGACAGGGACCGAGAGAGAGACAGGGACCGAGAGAGAGACACAGGGACCGAGAGAGACAGGGACCGAGAGAGAGACAGGGACCGAGAGAGAGAAACAGGGACCGAGAGAGACTGGGACCGAGAGAGTCACAGGGACCGAGAGAGAGACACAGGGACCGAGAGAGACACAGGGACCGAGAGAGACAGAGGGACCGAGAGAGACACAGCGACCGAGCGAGAGACACAGGGACCGAGAGAGAGACATGGACCGCGAGAGACACAGGGACCGAGAGAGAGACACAGGGACCGAGGGAGAGACAGGGACCGAGAGAGACACAGGGACCGAGAGAGAGACACAGGGTCCGAGAGAGACAGGGACCGAGAGAGAGACAGGGACCGAGAGAGAGACATGGACCGAGAGAGACAGGGACCGAGAGAGACACAGGGACCGAGAGAGAGACAGGGACCGAGGGAGAGACACCGGGGCCGAGAAAGATACACAGGGAGCGAGAGAGAGACAGGGACAGCGAGCGAGACAGGGACCGATAGAGACACAGGGACAGAGAGAGAGACACAGGGACGGAGAGAGACACAGGGACCGAGTGAGAGACACAGGGACCGAGAGAGACACAGCGAGCGAATGAGACACAGGGACCGAGTGAGACACAGGGACCGGGTGAGACACTGGGACCGAGTGAGACACAGGGACCGAGTGAGACACAGGGACCGAGAGAGAGACAGGGAACGAGAGAGAGACACAGGGACCGAGAGAGACAGGGACCGAGAGAGAGACAGGGACCGAGAGAGAGACACAGGGACCGAGAGAGACTTGGACCGAGAGAGTCACAGGGACCGAGGGAGAGACACAGGGACCGAGAGAGAGACAGGGACCGAGAGAGAGACACTGGGACCGAGAGAGACAGGGACCGAGAGAGAGACAGGGAACGAGAGAGAGACACAGGGACCGAGAGAGACAGGGACCGAGAGAGAGACAGGGACCGAGAGAGAGACACAGGGACCGAGAGAGACTGGGACCGAGAGAGTCACAGGGATCGAGAGAGAGACACAGGGACCGAGAGAGACACAGGGACCGAGAGAGACAGAGGGACCGAGAGAGACACAGCGACCGAGCGAGAGACACAGGGACCGAGAGAGAGACAGGGACCGCGAGAGACACAGGGACCGAGAGAGAGACACAGGGACCGAGGGAGAGACAGGGACCGAGAGAGACACAGGGACCGAGAGAGAGACACAAGGCCCGAGAGAGACAGGGACCGAGAGAGAGACAGGGACCGAGAGAAAGACAGGGACCGAGAGAGACAGGGGCCGAGAGAGTCACAGGGACCGAGAGAGAGACAGAGACCGAGGGAGAGACACCGGGACCGAGAAAGATACACAGGGACCGAGAGAGAGACAGGGACAGAGAGAGAGACAGGGACCGAGAGAGACACAGGGACGGAGAGAGACACAGGGACCGAGTGAGAGACACAGGGACCGAGAGAGACACAGGGACCGGGTGAGACACTGGGACCGAGTGAGACACAGGGACCGAGTGAGACACAGGGACCGAGAGAGAGACACAGGGACCGAGTGAGACACAGGGACCGGGTAAGACACAGGGACCGAGAGAGAGACACAGGGACCGAGAGAGAGACAGGGGCCGCGAGAGACACAGGTACCGAGAGAGAGACACAGGGACCGAGAGAGAGACAGGGACCGAGAGAGACACAGGGACCGAGAGAGAGACACAGGGACCGAGAGAGACAGGGACCGAGTGAGAGACAGGGACCGAGAGAGACACAGGGACCGAGGGAGAGACACAGGGACCGAGAGAGAGACTGGGACCGCGAGAGACACAGGGACCGAGAGAGAGTTACAGGGACCGAGAGAGAGACAGGGACCGAGAGAGAAACAGGGACCGAGAGAGACAGGGACCGAGAGAGAGACACAGGGACCGAGAGAGAGACAGGGACCGAGAGAGTGACAGGGACCGAGAGAGACACAGGGACCGAGAGAGACACAGGGACCGAGAGAGAGTCACAGGGACCGAGAGAGAGACAGGGACCGAGAGTGAGACACAGGGACCGAGAGAGACAGGGACCGAGAGAGAGACACAGGGACCGAGAGAGAGACAGGGACCGAGAGAGACACAGGGACCGAGAGAGACACAGGGACCGAGAGAGACACAGGGACCGAGAGAGAGACACAGGGACCGAAAGAGATATGGACCGAGAGAGAGACAGGGACCGAGAGAGAGACAGGGACCGAGAGAGACACAGGGACCGAGGGAGAGACACAGGGACCGAGAGAGAGACAGGGACCGAGAGAGAGACACTGGGACCGAGAGAGACTGGGACCGAGAGAGAGACAGGGAACGAGAGAGAGACACAGGGACCGAGAGAGACAGGGACCGAGAGAGAGACAGGGACCGAGAGAGAGACACAGGGACCGAGAGAGACTTGGACCGAGAGAGTCACAGGGATCGAGAGAGAGACACAGGGACCGAGAGAGACACAGGGACCGAGAGAGACAGAGGGACCGAGAGAGACACAGGGACCGAGAGAGAGACACAAGGCCCGAGAGAGACAGGGACCGAGAGAGAGACAGGGACCGCGAGAGACACAGGGACCGAGAGAGAGACACAGGGACCGAGGGAGAGACAGGGACCGAGAGAGACACAGGGACCGAGAGAGAGACACAAGCCCCGAGAGAGACAGGGACCGAGAGAGAGACAGGGACCGAGAGAAAGACAGGGACCGAGAGAGACAGGGGCCGAGAGAGTCACAGGGACCGAGAGAGAGACAGAGACCGAGGGAGAGACACCGGGACCGAGAAAGATACACAGGGACCGAGAGAGAGACAGGGACAGAGAGAGAGACAGGGACCGAGAGAGACACAGGGACGGAGAGAGACACAGGGACCGAGTGAGAGACACAGGGACCGAGAGAGACACAGGGACCGGGTGAGACACTGGGACCGAGTGAGACACAGGGACCGAGTGAGACACAGGGACCGAGAGAGAGACACAGGGACCGAGTGAGACACAGGGACCGGGTAAGACACAGGGACCGAGAGAGAGACACAGGGACCGAGAGAGAGACAGGGGACGCGAGAGACACAGGTACCAAGAGAGAGACACAGGGACCGAGAGAGAGACAGGGACCGAGAGAGACACAGGGACCGAGAGAGAGACACAGGGACCGAGAGAGACAGGGACCGAGTGAGAGACAGGGACCGAGAGAGACACAGGGACCGAGGGAGAGACACAGGGACCGAGAGAGAGACTGGGACCGCGAGAGACACAGGGACCGAGAGAGAGTTACAGGGACCGAGAGAGAGACAGGGACCGAGAGAGAAACAGGGACCGAGAGAGACAGGGACCGAGAGTGAGACACAGGGACCGAGAGAGACAGGGACCGAGAGAGAGACACAGGGACCGAGAGAGAGACAGGGACCGAGAGAGTGACAGGGACCGAGAGAGACACAGGGACCGAGAGAGACACAGGGACCGAGAGAGAGTCACAGGGACCGAGAGAGAGACAGGGACCGAGAGTGAGACACAGGGACCGAGAGAGACAGGGACCGAGAGAGAGACACAGGGACCGAGAGAGACACAGGGACCGAGAGAGACAGAGGGACCGAGAGAGACACAGGGACCGAGAGAGAGACACAGGGACCGAAAGAGACAGGGACCGAGAGAGAGACAGGGACCGAGAGAGAGACAGGGACTGAGAGAGACACAGGGAACGAAGGAGAGACACAGAGAACGAGAGAGAGACACAGGGACCGAGAGACAGACAGGGAGAGAAAGAGAGACAGGGACTGAGAGAGACACAGGGACCGAGTGAGAGACACAGGCACCGAGTGAGACACAGGGAACGGGTGAGACACAGGGACATAGAGAGAGACAGGGACCGAGAGAGACACAGGGACCGAGTGAGAGACACAGGGACCGAGTGAGACACAGGGACCGAGTGAGACACAGGGACTGGGTGAGACACAGGGACCGAGAGAGACACAGGGACCAAGAGAGAGACACAGGGACCGAGTGAGACACAGGGACCGAGAGAGAGACACAGGGACCGAGAGAGACACAGGGACCGAGAGAGACACAGGGACCGAGAGAGACACAGGGACCGAGAGACACAGGGACCGAGAGAGACACAGGGTCCGAGGGAGAGACACAGGGACCGAGAGAGACACAGGGACCGAAAGAGAGACACAGGGACATAGAGAGAGACACAGGGACCGAGAGAGACACAGGGACCGAGAGAGAGACACAGGGACCGAAAGAGACAGGGACCGAGAGAAAGACAGGGACCGAGAGAGAGACAGAGGGACCGAGAGAGACACAGGGACCGAGAGAGACACAGGGACCGAGAGAGAGACACACGGACCGAGAGAGAGACTGGGACCGAAGAGAGACACAGGGACCGAGAGAGACACAGTGACTGAGAGAGTGACACAGGGACCGTGAGAGAGACACAGGGACCGAGAGAGACCCAGGGACCGAGAGGGAGACACAGGGACCGAGAGAGACACAGGGACCGAGTGAGAGACAGGGACCGAGAGAGAGACACAGGGACCGAGAGAGAGACACAGGGACCGAGAGAGACACAGGGACCGAGAGAGACACAGGGACCGAGAGAGAGACACAGGGACCGAAAGAGACAGGGACCGAGAGAAAGACAGGGACCGAGAGAGAGACAGGGACTGAGAGAGACACAGGGAACGAGGGAGAGACACAGGGAACGAGAGAGAGACACAGGGACAGAGAGACAGACAGGGACAGAGAGAGAGACAGGGAATGAGAGAGACACAGGGACAGAGAGAGAGACACAGGGACGGAGAGAGACACAGGGACCGAGTGAGAGACACAGGGACCGAGTGAGAGACACAGGCACCGAGTGAGACACAGGGAACGGGTGAGACACAGGGACATAGAGAGAGACAGGGACCGAGAGAGACACAGGGATCGAGTGAGAGACACAGGGACCGAGTGAGACACAGGGACCGAGTGAGACACAGGGACTGGGTGAGCCACAGGGACCGAGAGAGACAGAGGGACCAAGAGAGAGACACAGGGACCGAGTGAGACACAGGGACCGAGAGAGAGACACAGGGATCGAGAGAGACACAGGGACCGAGAGAGACACAGGGACCGAGAGAGACACAGGGACATAGAGAGAGACACAGGGACCGAGAGAGACACAGGGACCGAGAGAGAGACACAGGGACCGAACGAGACACACAGGGACCGAGATAGAGACACAGGGACCGAGAGAGACACAGGGACCGAGTTAGAGACAGGGACCGAGAGAGAGGCACAGGGACCGAGAGGGAGACACAGGGCCCGAGAGAGAGACACAGGGACCGAGAGAGAGACACAGGGACCGAGAGAGACACAGCGACCGAGTGATACACAGGGACCGAGAGAGTGACACAGGGACCGAGAGAGAAACAGGGACCGAGAGAGAGACACAGGGACCGAGAGAGAGACACATGGACGAGAGAGAGAGAGGGACCGGAGAGAGACACAGGGACCGAGTGAGACACACAGGGACCGAGAGAGAGACACGGACCGATAGAGACAGGGACCGAGAGAGAGACACAGGGACCGAGAGAGAGACAGGGACCGAGAGAGACAGGGACCGAGAGAGAGACACAGGGACTGAGAGAGACACAGGGACCGAGAGAGAGACAGGGACCGACAGAGAGAGGGACCGAGAGAGAAACAGGGACCGAGAGAGAGACACAGGGTCCGAGAGAGAGACATGGGGACCGAGAGAGAGACACAGGGACCGAGAGAGAGACACAGGGACACACACAGTGACCGAGAGAGAGACACAGGGACCGAGAGAGACACAGGGACCGAGAGAGAGACAGGGACCGAGAGAGACATCGGGACCGAGAGAGACACAGGGACCGAGAGAGAGACAGCGACCGAGTGAGAGACAGGGACCGAGAGAGAGACACAGGGACCGAGAGAGAGACACAGGGACCGAGAGAGACACACAGGGACCGAGAGAGACACAGGGACCGAGAGAGAGACAGGGACCGAGAGAGACACAGGGACCGAGAGAGACTCAGGGACCCAGAGAGAGACAGGGGCCGAGAGAGAGACACAGGGACCGAGAGAGACACAGGGTCCGAGGGAGAGACACAGGGACCGAGAGAGAGACAGGGACCGAGAGAGAGACACAGGGACAGAGAGAGACAGGGACCGAGAGAGAGACAGGGACCGAGAGAGAGACACAGGGACCGAGAGAGACAGGGACCGAGAGAGAGACAGGGACCGAGAGAGAGAAACAGGGACCGAGAGAGACTGGGACCGAGAGAGTCACAGGGACCAAGAGAGAGACACAGGGACCGAGAGAGACACAGGGACCGAGAGAGACAGAGGGACCGAGAGAGACACAGCGACCGAGCGAGAGACACAGGGACCGAGAGAGAGACATGGACCGCGAGAGACACAGGGACCGAGAGAGAGACACAGGGACCGAGGGAGAGACAGGGACCGAGAGAGACACAGGGACCGAGAGAGAGACACAGGGTCCGAGAGAGACAGGGACCGAGAGAGAGACAGGGACCGAGAGAGAGACATGGACCGAGAGAGACAGGGACCGAGAGAGACACAGGGACCGAGAGAGAGACAGGGACCGAGGGAGAGACACCGGGGCCGAGAAAGATACACAGGGAGCGAGAGAGAGACAGGGACAGCGAGCGAGACAGGGACCGATAGAGACACAGGGACAGAGAGAGAGACACAGGGACGGAGAGAGACACAGGGACCGAGAGAGACACAGGGACATAGAGAGAGACACAGGGACCGAGAGAGACACAGGGACCGAGAGAGAGACACAGGGACCGAACGAGACACACAGGGACCGAGATAGAGACACAGGGACCGAGAGAGACACAGGGACCGAGTTAGAGACAGGGACCGAGAGAGAGGCACAGGGACCGAGAGGGAGACACAGGGCCCGAGAGAGAGACACAGGGACCGAGAGAGAGACACAGGGACCGAGAGAGACACAGCGACCGAGTGATACACAGGGACCGAGAGAGTGACACAGGGACCGAGAGAGAAACAGGGACCGAGAGAGAGACACAGGGACCGAGAGAGAGACACATGGACCGAGAGAGAGACTGGGACCGAGAGAGAGACACAGGGACCGAGAGAGACACACAGGGACCGAGAGAGACACAGTGTCTGAGAGAGTGACACAGGGACCGAGAGAGAGACACAGGGACCGAGAGAGACACAGGGACCGAGAGGGAGACACAGGGACCGAGAGAGACACAAGGACCGAGAGAGAGAGACAGGGACCGAGAGAGACACAGGGACCGAGAGAGAGACACAGGGACCGAGAGAGAGACACAGGGACCGTGAGAGACACAAGGACCGAGAGAGAGAGACAGGGACCGAGAGAGACACAGGGACCGAGCGAGACACACAGTGACCGAGAGAGAGACACAGGGACCGAGAGAGACACAGGGACCGAGAGAGAGACAGGGACCGAGAGAGACATCGGGACCGAGAGAGACACAGGGACCGAGAGAGAGACAGCGACCGAGTGAGAGACAGGGACCGAGAGAGAGACACAGGGACCGAGAGAGAGACACAGGGACCGAGAGAGACACACAGGGACCGAGAGAGACACAGGGACCGAGAGAGAGACAGGGACCGAGAGAGACACAGGGACCGAGAGAGACTCAGGGACCCAGAGAGAGACAGGGGCCGAGAGAGAGACACAGGGACCGAGAGAGACACAGGGTCCGAGGGAGAGACACAGGGACCGAGAGAGAGACAGGGACCGAGAGAGAGACACAGGGACAGAGAGAGACAGGGACCGAGAGAGAGACAGGGACCGAGAGAGAGACACAGGGACCGAGAGAGACAGGGACCGAGAGAGAGACAGGGACCGAGAGAGAGAAACAGGGACCGAGAGAGACTGGGACCGAGAGAGTCACAGGGACCGAGAGAGAGACACAGGGACCGAGAGAGACACAGGGACCGAGAGAGACAGAGGGACCGAGAGAGACACAGCGACCGAGCGAGAGACACAGGGACCGAGAGAGAGACATGGACCGCGAGAGACACAGGGACCGAGAGAGAGACACAGGGACCGAGGGAGAGACAGGGACCGAGAGAGACACAGGGACCGAGAGAGAGACACAGGGTCCGAGAGAGACAGGGACCGAGAGAGAGACAGGGACCGAGAGAGAGACATGGACCGAGAGAGACAGGGACCGAGAGAGACACAGGGACCGAGAGAGAGACAGGGACCGAGGGAGAGACACCGGGGCCGAGAAAGATACACAGGGAGCGAGAGAGAGACAGGGACAGCGAGCGAGACAGGGACCGATAGAGACACAGGGACAGAGAGAGAGACACAGGGACGGAGAGAGACACAGGGACCGAGTGAGAGACACAGGGACCGAGAGAGACACAGCGAGCGAATGAGACACAGGGACCGAGTGAGACACAGGGACCGGGTGAGACACTGGGACCGAGTGAGACACAGGGACCGAGTGAGACACAGGGACCGAGAGAGAGACAGGGAACGAGAGAGAGACACAGGGACCGAGAGAGACAGGGACCGAGAGAGAGACAGGGACCGAGAGAGAGACACAGGGACCGAGAGAGACTTGGACCGAGAGAGTCACAGGGATCGAGAGAGAGACACAGGGACCGAGAGAGACACAGGGACCGAGAGAGACAGAGGGACCGAGAGAGACACAGCGACCGAGCGAGAGACACAGGGACCGAGAGAGAGACAGGGACCGCGAGAGACACAGGGACCGAGAGAGAGACACAGGGACCGAGGGAGAGACAGGGACCGAGAGAGACACAGGGACCGAGAGAGAGACACAAGGCCCGAGAGAGACAGGGACCGAGAGAGAGACAGGGACCGAGAGAAAGACAGGGACCGAGAGAGACAGGGGCCGAGAGAGTCACAGGGACCGAGAGAGAGACAGAGACCGAGGGAGAGACACCGGGACCGAGAAAGATACACAGGGACCGAGAGAGAGACAGGGACAGAGAGAGAGACAGGAACCGAGAGAGACACAGGGACGGAGAGAGACACAGGGACCGAGTGAGAGACACAGGGACCGAGAGAGACACAGGGACCGGGTGAGACACTGGGACCGAGTGAGACACAGGGACCGAGTGAGACACAGGGACCGAGAGAGAGACACAGGGACCGAGTGAGACACAGGGACCGGGTAAGACACAGGGACCGAGAGAGAGACACAGGGACCGAGAGAGAGACAGGGGACGCGAGAGACACAGGTACCAAGAGAGAGACACAGGGACCGAGAGAGAGACAGGGACCGAGAGAGACACAGGGACCGAGAGAGAGACACAGGGACCGAGAGAGACAGGGACCGAGTGAGAGACAGGGACCGAGAGAGACACAGGGACCGAGGGAGAGACACAGGGACCGAGAGAGAGACTGGGACCGCGAGAGACACAGGGACCGAGAGAGAGTTACAGGGACCGAGAGAGAGACAGGGACCGAGAGAGACAGGGACCGAGAGTGAGACACAGGGACCGAGAGAGACAGGGACCGAGAGAGAGACACAGGGACCGAGAGAGAGACAGGGACCGAGAGAGTGACAGGGACCGAGAGAGACACAGGGACCGAGAGAGACACAGGGACCGAGAGAGAGTCACAGGGACCGAGAGAGAGACAGGGACCGAGAGTGAGACACAGGGACCGAGAGAGACAGGGACCGAGAGAGAGACACAGGGACCGAGAGAGACACAGGGACCGAGAGAGACACAGGGACCGAGAGAGACAGAGGGACCGAGAGAGACACAGGGACCGAGAGAGAGACACAGGGACCGAAAGAGACAGGGACCGAGAGAGAGACAGGGACCGAGAGAGAGACAGGGACTGAGAGAGACACAGGGAATGAAGGAGAGACACATAGAACGAGAGAGAGACACAGGGACCGAGAGACAGACAGGGAGAGAAAGAGAGACAGGGACTGAGAGAGACACAGGGACCGAGTGAGAGACACAGGCACCGAGTGAGACACAGGGAACGGGTGAGACACAGGGACATAGAGAGAGACAGGGACCGAGAGAGACACAGGGACCGAGTGAGAGACACAGGGACCGAGTGAGACACAGGGACCGAGTGAGACACAGGGACTGGGTGAGACACAGGGACCGAGAGAGACACAGGGACCAAGAGAGAGACACAGGGACCGAGTGAGACACAGGGACCGAGAGAGAGACACAGGGACCGAGAGAGACACAGGGACCGAGAGAGACACAGGGACCGAGAGAGACACAGGGACCGAGAGAGAGACACACGGACCGAGAGAGAGACTGGGACCGAAGAGAGACACAGGGACCGAGAGAGACACAGTGACTGAGAGAGTGACACAGGGACCGTGAGAGAGACACAGGGACCGAGAGAGACCCAGGGACCGAGAGGGAGACACAGGGACCGAGAGAGACACAGGGACCGAGTGAGAGACAGGGACCGAGAGAGAGACACAGGGACCGAGAGAGAGACACAGGGACCGAGAGAGACACAGGGACCGAGAGAGACACAGGGACCGAGAGAGAGACACAGGGACCGAAAGAGACAGGGACCGAGAGAAAGACAGGGACCGAGAGAGAGACAGGGACTGAGAGAGACACAGGGAACGAGGGAGAGACACAGGGAACGAGAGAGAGACACAGGGACAGAGAGACAGACAGGGACAGAGAGAGAGACAGGGAATGAGAGAGACACAGGGACAGAGAGAGAGACACAGGGACGGAGAGAGACACAGGGACCGAGTGAGAGACACAGGGACCGAGTGAGAGACACAGGCACCGAGTGAGACACAGGGAACGGGTGAGACACAGGGACATAGAGAGAGACAGGGACCGAGAGAGACACAGGGACCGAGAGAGAGACACAGGGATCGAGAGAGACACAGGGACCGAGAGAGACACAGGGACCGAGAGAGACACAGGGACATAGAGAGAGACACAGGGACCGAGAGAGACACAGGGACCGAGAGAGAGACACAGGGACCGAACGAGACACACAGGGACCGAGATAGAGACACAGGGACCGAGAGAGACACAGGGACCGAGTTAGAGACAGGGACCGAGAGAGAGGCACAGGGACCGAGAGGGAGACACAGGGCCCGAGAGAGAGACACAGGGACCGAGAGAGAGACACAGGGACCGAGAGAGACACAGCGACCGAGTGATACACAGGGACCGAGAGAGTGACACAGGGACCGAGAGAGAAACAGGGACCGAGAGAGAGACACAGGGACCGAGAGAGAGACACATGGACCGAGAGAGAGACTGGGACCGAGAGAGAGACACAGGGACCGAGAGAGACACACAGGGACCGAGAGAGACACAGTGTCTGAGAGAGTGACACAGGGACCGAGAGAGAGACACAGGGACCGAGAGAGACACAGGGACCGAGAGGGAGACACAGGGACCGAGAGAGACACAAGGACCGAGAGAGAGAGACAGGGACCGAGAGAGACACAGGGACCGAGAGAGAGACACAGGGACCGAGAGAGAGACACAGGGACCGTGAGAGACACAAGGACCGAGAGAGAGAGACAGGGACCGAGAGAGACACAGGGACCGAGCGAGACACACAGTGACCGAGAGAGAGACACAGGGACCGAGAGAGACACAGGGACCGAGAGAGAGACAGGGACCGAGAGAGACATCGGGACCGAGAGAGACACAGGGACCGAGAGAGAGACAGCGACCGAGTGAGAGACAGGGACCGAGAGAGAGACACAGGGACCGAGAGAGAGACACAGGGACCGAGAGAGACACACAGGGACCGAGAGAGACACAGGGACCGAGAGAGAGACAGGGACCGAGAGAGACACAGGGACCGAGAGAGACTCAGGGACCCAGAGAGAGACAGGGGCCGAGAGAGAGACACAGGGACCGAGAGAGACACAGGGTCCGAGGGAGAGACACAGGGACCGAGAGAGAGACAGGGACCGAGAGAGAGACACAGGGACAGAGAGAGACAGGGACCGAGAGAGAGACAGGGACCGAGAGAGAGACACAGGGACCGAGAGAGACAGGGACCGAGAGAGAGACAGGGACCGAGAGAGAGAAACAGGGACCGAGAGAGACTGGGACCGAGAGAGTCACAGGGACCGAGAGAGAGACACAGGGACCGAGAGAGACACAGGGACCGAGAGAGACAGAGGGACCGAGAGAGACACAGCGACCGAGCGAGAGACACAGGGACCGAGAGAGAGACATGGACCGCGAGAGACACAGGGACCGAGAGAGAGACACAGGGACCGAGGGAGAGACAGGGACCGAGAGAGACACAGGGACCGAGAGAGAGACACAGGGTCCGAGAGAGACAGGGACCGAGAGAGAGACAGGGACCGAGAGAGAGACATGGACCGAGAGAGACAGGGACCGAGAGAGACACAGGGACCGAGAGAGAGACAGGGACCGAGGGAGAGACACCGGGGCCGAGAAAGATACACAGGGAGCGAGAGAGAGACAGGGACAGCGAGCGAGACAGGGACCGATAGAGACACAGGGACAGAGAGAGAGACACAGGGACGGAGAGAGACACAGGGACCGAGTGAGAGACACAGGGACCGAGAGAGACACAGCGAGCGAATGAGACACAGGGACCGAGTGAGACACAGGGACCGGGTGAGACACTGGGACCGAGTGAGACACAGGGACCGAGTGAGACACAGGGACCGAGAGAGAGACAGGGAACGAGAGAGAGACACAGGGACCGAGAGAGACAGGGACCGAGAGAGAGACAGGGACCGAGAGAGAGACACAGGGACCGAGAGAGACTTGGACCGAGAGAGTCACAGGGATCGAGAGAGAGACACAGGGACCGAGAGAGACACAGGGACCGAGAGAGACAGAGGGACCGAGAGAGACACAGCGACCGAGCGAGAGACACAGGGACCGAGAGAGAGACAGGGACCGCGAGAGACACAGGGACCGAGAGAGAGACACAGGGACCGAGGGAGAGACAGGGACCGAGAGAGACACAGGGACCGAGAGAGAGACACAAGGCCCGAGAGAGACAGGGACCGAGAGAGAGACAGGGACCGAGAGAAAGACAGGGACCGAGAGAGACAGGGGCCGAGAGAGTCACAGGGACCGAGAGAGAGACAGAGACCGAGGGAGAGACACCGGGACCGAGAAAGATACACAGGGACCGAGAGAGAGACAGGGACAGAGAGAGAGACAGGAACCGAGAGAGACACAGGGACGGAGAGAGACACAGGGACCGAGTGAGAGACACAGGGACCGAGAGAGACACAGGGACCGGGTGAGACACTGGGACCGAGTGAGACACAGGGACCGAGTGAGACACAGGGACCGAGAGAGAGACACAGGGACCGAGTGAGACACAGGGACCGGGTAAGACACAGGGACCGAGAGAGAGACACAGGGACCGAGAGAGAGACAGGGGACGCGAGAGACACAGGTACCAAGAGAGAGACACAGGGACCGAGAGAGAGACAGGGACCGAGAGAGACACAGGGACCGAGAGAGAGACACAGGGACCGAGAGAGACAGGGACCGAGTGAGAGACAGGGACCGAGAGAGACACAGGGACCGAGGGAGAGACACAGGGACCGAGAGAGAGACTGGGACCGCGAGAGACACAGGGACCGAGAGAGAGTTACAGGGACCGAGAGAGAGACAGGGACCGAGAGAGACAGGGACCGAGAGTGAGACACAGGGACCGAGAGAGACAGGGACCGAGAGAGAGACACAGGGACCGAGAGAGAGACAGGGACCGAGAGAGTGACAGGGACCGAGAGAGACACAGGGACCGAGAGAGACACAGGGACCGAGAGAGAGTCACAGGGACCGAGAGAGAGACAGGGACCGAGAGTGAGACACAGGGACCGAGAGAGACAGGGACCGAGAGAGAGACACAGGGACCGAGAGAGACACAGGGACCGAGAGAGACACAGGGACCGAGAGAGACAGAGGGACCGAGAGAGACACAGGGACCGAGAGAGAGACACAGGGACCGAAAGAGACAGGGACCGAGAGAGAGACAGGGACCGAGAGAGAGACAGGGACTGAGAGAGACACAGGGAACGAAGGAGAGACACATAGAACGAGAGAGAGACACAGGGACCGAGAGACAGACAGGGAGAGAAAGAGAGACAGGGACTGAGAGAGACACAGGGACCGAGTGAGAGACACAGGCACCGAGTGAGACACAGGGAACGGGTGAGACACAGGGACATAGAGAGAGACAGGGACCGAGAGAGACACAGGGACCGAGTGAGAGACACAGGGACCGAGTGAGACACAGGGACCGAGTGAGACACAGGGACTGGGTGAGACACAGGGACCGAGAGAGACACAGGGACCAAGAGAGAGACACAGGGACCGAGTGAGACACAGGGACCGAGAGAGAGACACAGGGACCGAGAGAGACACAGGGACCGAGAGAGACACAGGGACCGAGAGAGACACAGGGACCGAGAGACACAGGGACCGAGAGAGACACAGGGTCCGAGGGAGAGACACAGGGACCGAGAGAGACACAGGGACCGAAAGAGAGACACAGGGACATAGAGAGAGACACAGGGACCGAGAGAGACACAGGGACCGAGAGAGAGACACAGGGACCGAAAGAGACAGGGACCGAGAGAAAGACAGGGACCGAGAGAGAGACAGAGGGACCGAGAGAGACACAGGGACCGAGAGAGACACAGGGACCGAGAGAGAGACACAGGGACCGAGAGAGAGACACACGGACCGAGAGAGAGACTGGGACCGAAGAGAGACACAGGGACCGAGAGAGACACAGTGACTGAGAGAGTGACACAGGGACCGTGAGAGAGACACAGGGACCGAGAGAGACCCAGGGACCGAGAGGGAGACACAGGGACCGAGAGAGACACAGGGACCGAGTGAGAGACAGGGACCGAGAGAGAGACACAGGGACCGAGAGAGAGACACAGGGACCGAGAGAGACACAGGGACCGAGAGAGACACAGGGACCGAGAGAGAGACACAGGGACCGAAAGAGACAGGGACCGAGAGAAAGACAGGGACCGAGAGAGAGACAGGGACTGAGAGAGACACAGGGAACGAGGGAGAGACACAGGGAACGAGAGAGAGACACAGGGACAGAGAGACAGACAGGGACAGAGAGAGAGACAGGGAATGAGAGAGACACAGGGACAGAGAGAGAGACACAGGGACGGAGAGAGACACAGGGACCGAGTGAGAGACACAGGGACCGAGTGAGAGACACAGGCACCGAGTGAGACACAGGGAACGGGTGAGACACAGGGACATAGAGAGAGACAGGGACCGAGAGAGACACAGGGATCGAGTGAGAGACACAGGGACCGAGTGAGACACAGGGACCGAGTGAGACACAGGGACTGGGTGAGCCACAGGGACCGAGAGAGACAGAGGGACCAAGAGAGAGACACAGGGACCGAGTGAGACACAGGGACCGAGAGAGAGACACAGGGATCGAGAGAGACACAGGGACCGAGAGAGACACAGGGACCGAGAGAGACACAGGGACATAGAGAGAGACACAGGGACCGAGAGAGACACAGGGACCGAGAGAGAGACACAGGGACCGAACGAGACACACAGGGACCGAGATAGAGACACAGGGACCGAGAGAGACACAGGGACCGAGTTAGAGACAGGGACCGAGAGAGAGGCACAGGGACCGAGAGGGAGACACAGGGCCCGAGAGAGAGACACAGGGACCGAGAGAGAGACACAGGGACCGAGAGAGACACAGCGACCGAGTGATACACAGGGACCGAGAGAGTGACACAGGGACCGAGAGAGAAACAGGGACCGAGAGAGAGACACAGGGACCGAGAGAGAGACACATGGACCGAGAGAGAGACTGGGACCGAGAGAGAGACACAGGGACCGAGAGAGACACACAGGGACCGAGAGAGACACAGTGTCTGAGAGAGTGACACAGGGACCGAGAGAGAGACACAGGGACCGAGAGAGACACAGGGACCGAGAGGGAGACACAGGGACCGAGAGAGACACAAGGACCGAGAGAGAGAGACAGGGACCGAGAGAGACACAGGGACCGAGAGAGAGACACAGGGACCGAGAGAGAGACACAGGGACCGTGAGAGACACAAGGACCGAGAGAGAGAGACAGGGACCGAGAGAGACACAGGGACCGAGCGAGACACACAGTGACCGAGAGAGAGACACAGGGACCGAGAGAGACACAGGGACCGAGAGAGAGACAGGGACCGAGAGAGACATCGGGACCGAGAGAGACACAGGGACCGAGAGAGAGACAGGGACCGAGAGAGACACAGGGACCGAGAGAGACTCAGGGACCCAGAGAGAGACAGGGGCCGAGAGAGAGACACAGGGACCGAGAGAGACACAGGGACCGAGGGAGAGACACAGGGACCGAGAGAGAGACAGGGACCGAGAGAGAGACACAGGGACAGAGAGAGACAGGGACCGAGAGAGAGACAGGGACCGAGAGAGAGACACAGGGACCGAGAGAGACAGGGACCGAGAGAGAGACAGGGACCGAGAGAGAGAAACAGGGACCGAGAGAGACTGGGACCGAGAGAGTCACAGGGACCGAGAGAGAGACACAGGGACCGAGAGAGACACAGGGACCGAGAGAGACAGAGGGACCGAGAGAGACACAGCGACCGAGCGAGAGACACAGGGACCGAGAGAGAGACATGGACCGCGAGAGACACAGGGACCGAGAGAGAGACACAGGGACCGAGGGAGAGACAGGGACCGAGAGAGACACAGGGACCGAGAGAGAGACACAGGGTCCGAGAGAGACAGGGACCGAGAGAGAGACAGGGACCGAGAGAGAGACATGGACCGAGAGAGACAGGGACCGAGAGAGACACAGGGACCGAGAGAGAGACAGGGACCGAGGGAGAGACACCGGGGCCGAGAAAGATACACAGGGAGCGAGAGAGAGACAGGGACAGCGAGCGAGACAGGGACCGATAGAGACACAGGGACAGAGAGAGAGACACAGGGACGGAGAGAGACACAGGGACCGAGTGAGAGACACAGGGACCGAGAGAGACACAGCGAGCGAATGAGACACAGGGACCGAGTGAGACACAGGGACCGGGTGAGACACTGGGACCGAGTGAGACACAGGGACCGAGTGAGACACAGGGACCGAGAGAGAGACACAGGGACCGAGTGAGACACAGGGACCGGGTGAGACACAGGGACCGAGAGAGACACAGGGACCGAGAGAGACACAGGGACCGAGAGTGAGACAGGGGCCGAGAGAGAGACACAGGGACCGAGAGAGAGACAGGGACCGAGAGAGACACAGGGACCGAGAGAGACAAAGGGACCGAGAGTGAGACAGAGGGACCGAGAGAGAGACAATGACCGAGAGAGACACAGGGACCGAGAGAGAAAAGGGACCGAGAGTGAGACAGAGGGACCGAGAGAGAGACAATGACCGAGAGAGAGACAGAGGAACCGAGAGAGAGACAGGGACCGAGAGAGACACAGGGACCGAGGGAGAGACACAGGGACATAGAGAGAGACACAGGGACCGAGAGAGAGACACAGGGACCGAGAGAGGGACACAGGGACTGAGAGAGAGACAGGGACCGAGAGAGAGAGAGACAGGGACCGAGAGAGAGACACAGGGACCGAGAGTGACACAGGGACCGAGAGAGAGACACAGGGACTGAGCGAGACACACAGGGACCGAGAGAGAGACACAAAGACAGAGAGAGACACAGGGACCGAGTGAGAGACACAGGGACCGAGTGAGAGACACAGGCACCGAGTGAGACACAGGGAACGGGTGAGACACAGGGACATAGAGAGAGACAGGGACCGAGAGAGACACAGGGACAGAGTGAGAGACACAGGGACCGAGTGAGACACAGGGACCGAGTGAGACACAGGGACTGGGTGAGACACAGGGACCGAGAGTGACACAGTGACCAAGAGAGAGACACAGGGACCGAGTGAGACACAAGGACCGAGAGGGAGACACAGGGAACGAGAGAGAGACACAGGGACCGAGAGAGAGACACGGACCGAGTGAGATACACAGGGTCCGAGAGAGACACAGGGACCGAGAGAGAGACACAGGGACCGAGAGAGACACAGGGACCGAGAGAGACATAGGGACCGAGAGAGAGAAAGAGGGACCGAGAGAGACGCAGGGACCGAGAGAGACACAGGGACCGAGAGAGACACAGGGACCGAGAGTGAGACAGGGACCGAGAGAGAGACAGGGACCGAGTGAGAGACACAGGGACGGAGAGAGACACAGGGACCGAGAGAGAGACAGGGACCGAGAGAGAGACACAGGGACCGAAAGAGAAACAGGCACTGAGAGAGACACAAGGACCGAGAGAGAGACACAGGGACCGAGAGAGACACAGGGACCGAGAGAGACATAGGGACCGAGAGAGACACAGGGACCGAGATTGACATAGGGACCGAGAGAGACACAAGGACCGAGAGTGACATAGGGACCGAGAGAGAGACAGAGGGGCCGAGAGAGACACAGGGACCGAGAGAGACACAGGGACCGAGAGGGAGACACAGGTACCGAGAGAGAGACACAGGGAACGAGAGAGAGACACGGACCAAGTGAGATACACAGGGTCCGAGAGAGACACAGGGACCGAGAGAGAGACACAGGGACCGAGAGAGACATAGGGACCGAGAGAGAGACAGAGGGACCGAGAGAGACGCAGGGACCGAGAGAGACACAGGGACCGAGAGGGACACAGGGACCGAGAGAGACAGGGACCGAGATAGACACAGGGACCGAGAGAGACCCAGGGACTGAGTGGGAAACTGGGACCGAGAGAGAGACAGGGACAGAGTGAGACACAGGGACCGAGTGAGACACAGGGACCGAGTGAGAGACACAGGGACGGAGTGAGAGACACAGGGACCGAGAGAGAGACAGGGGCCGCGAGAGACACAGGGACCGAGAGAGAGACACAGGGACCGAGAGAGAGACAGGGGCCGCGAGAGACACAGGGACCGAGAGAGAGACACAGGGACCGAGAGAGAGACAGGGGCCGCGAGAGACACAGGGACCGAGAGAGACACAGGGACCGAGTGAGACACAGGGACCGAGAGAGAGACACAGGGACCGAGAGAGAGACAGGGGCCGCGAGAGGCACAGGGACCGAGAGAGAGACACAGGGACCGAGAGAGAGACAGGGACCGAGAGAGACACAGGGACCGAGAGAGAGACACAGGGACCGAGAGAAACAGGGACCGAGAGAGAGACAGGGGCCGCGAGAGACACAGGGACCGAGAGAGAGACACAGGGACCGAGAGAGAGACAGGGACCGCGAGAGACACAGGGACCGAGAGAGAGTCACAGGGACCGAGAGAGAGACAGGGACCGAGAGAGACACAGGGACCGAGAGTGAGACACAGGGACCGAGAGAGACAGGGACCGAGAGAGAGACACAGGGACCGAGAGAGAGACAGGGACCGAGAGAGAGACAGGGACCGAGAGAGAGACAGGGACCGAGAGAGACACAGGGACCGAGAGAGAGACACAGGGACCGAAAGAGACAGGGACCGAGAGAAAGACAGGGACCGAGAGAGACACAGGGAACGAGGGAGAGACACAGGGAACGAGAGAGAGACACAGGGACCGAGAGACAGACAGGGACAGAGAGAGAGACAGGGACTGAGAGAGACACAGGGACCGAGAGAGAGACAGGGACCGAGAGAGAGACAGGGACTGAGAGAGACACAGGGAACGAGGGAGAGACACAGGGAACGAGAGAGAGACACAGGGACCGAGAGACAGACAGGGACAGAGAGAGACACAGGGACCGAGTGAGAGACACAGGGACCGAGTGAGAGACACAGGCACCGAGTGAGACACAGGGAACGGGTGAGACACAGGGACATAGAGAGAGACAGGGACCGAGAGAGACACAGGGATCGAGTGAGAGACACAGGGACCGAGTGAGACACAGGGACCGAGTGAGACACAGGGACTGGGTGAGACACAGGGACCGAGAGAGACACAGGGACCAAGAGAGAGACACAGGGACCGAGTGAGACACAGGGACCGAGAGAGAGACACAGGGACCGAGAGAGACACAGGGACCGAGAGAGACACAGGGACCGAGAGAGACACAGGGACCGAGAGACACAGGGACCGAGAGAGACACAGGGACCGAGGGAGAGACACAGGGACCGAGAGAGACACAGGGACCGAGAGAGAGACACAGGGACATAGAGAGAGACACAGGGACCGAGAGAGACACAGGGACCGAGACAGAGACACAGGGACCGAACGAGACACACAGGGACCGAGAGAGAGACACAGGGACCGAGAGAGACACAGGGACCGAGTTAGAGACAGGGCCCGAGAGAGAGACACAGGGACCGAGAGAGACACAGCGACCGAGTGATACACTGGGACCGAGAGAGTGACACAGGGACCGAGAGAGAAACAGGGACCGAGAGAGAGACACAGGGACCGAGAGAGAGACACATGGACCGAGAGACAGACGGGGACCGAGAGAGAGACACAGGGACCGAGAGAGAGACACAGGGACCGAGATTGACACAGTGTCTGAGAGAGTGACACAGGGACCGAGAGAGAGACACAGGGACCGAGAGAGACACAGGGACCGAGAGGGAGACACAGGGACCGAGAGAGACACAGGGACCGAGAGAGAGACACAGGGACCGAGAGAGAGACACAGGGACCGTGAGAGACACAAGGACCGAGAGAGAGAGACACAGGGACCGAGTGAGAGACAAGGACCGAGAGAGAGACACAGGGACCGAGAGAGACACAGCGACCGAGAGAGAGACAGCGACCGAGAGAGAGACAGGGACCGAGAGAGAGACACAGGGACCGAGAGAGAGACTGGGACCGAGAGAGAGACACAGGGACCGAGAGAGAGACACAGGGACCGAGAGAGACACAGGGACTGAGAGAGAGACAGGGACCGAGAGAGACACAGGGACCGAGTGAGAGACAGGGACCGAGAGAGAGACAGGGACCGAGAGAGAGACACAGGGACCGAAAGAGAAACAGGCAATGAGAGAGACACAAGGACCGAGAGAGAGACACAGGGACCGAGAGAGACACAGGGACCGAGAGAGAGACACAGGGACCGAGAGAGAGACACAGGGACCGTGAGAGACACAAGGACCGAGAGAGAGAGACAGGGACCGAGAGAGACACACAGTGACCGAGAGAGAGACACAGGGACCGAGAGAGACACAGGGACCGAGAGAGAGACAGGGACCGAGAGAGACATCGGGACCGAGAGAGACACAGGGACCGAGAGAGAGACAGCGACCGAGTGAGAGACAGGGACCGAGAGAGAGACACAGGGACCGAGAGAGAGACACAGGGACCGAGAGAGACACAGGGACCGAGAGAGAGACAGGGACCGAGAGAGACACAGGGACCGAGAGACACTCAGGGACCCAGAGAGAGACAGGGGCCGAGAGAGAGACACAGGGACCGAGAGAGACACAGGGACCGAGGGAGAGACACAGGGACCGAGAGAGAGACAGGGACCGAGAGAGAGACACAGGGACCGAGAGAGACAGGGACCGAGAGAGAGACAGGGACCGAGAGAGAGAAACAGGGACCGAGAGAGACTGGGACCGAGAGAGTCACAGGGACCGAGAGAGAGACACAGGGACCGAGAGAGACACAGGGACCGAGAGAGACAGAGGGACCGAGAGAGACACAGCGACCGAGCGAGAGACACAGGGACCGAGAGAGAGAGGGACGAGAGAGACACAGGGACCGAGAGAGAGACAGGGACCGAGGGAGAGACAGGGACCGAGAGAGACACAGGGACAGAGAGAGAGACACAGGGACGGAGAGAGACACAGGGACCGAGAGAGACACAGGGACGGAGAGAGACACAGGGACCGAGAGAGACACAGGGACCGAGTGAGAGACACAGGGACCGAGTGAGACACAGGGACCGGGTGAGACACTGGGACCGAGTGAGACAAAGGGACCGGGTGAGACACTGGGACCGAGTGAGACACAGGGACCGAGTGAGACACAGGGACCGAGAGAGAGACACAGGGACCGAGTGAGACACAGGGACCGGGTGAGACACAGGGACCGAGAGAGACACAGGGACCGAGAGAGAGACAGGGACCGAGAGAGACACAGGGACCGAGACAGACAAAGGGACCGAGAGTGAGACAGAGGGACCGAGAGAGAGACAATGACCGAGAGAGACACAGGGACCGAGAGAGAAAAGGGGCCGAGAGTGAGACAGAGGGACCGAGAGAGAGACAATGACCGAGAGAGAGACAGAGGAACCGGGAGAGAGACAGGGACCGAGAGAGACACAGGGACCGAGGGAGAGACACAGGGACCGAGAGAGACACAGGGACCGAGAGAGAGACACAGGGACATAGAGAGAGACACAGGGACCGAGAGAGAGACACAGGGACCGAGAGAGACACAGGGACCAAGAGAGAGACACCGGGACCGAGAGAGGGACACAGGGACTGAGAGAGAGACAGGGTCCGAGAGAGAGAGACAGGGACCGAGAGAGAGACACAGGGACCGAGAGAGACACAGGGACCGAGAGAGAGACACAGGGACTGAGCGAGACACACTGGGACCGAGAGAGGGACACAGGGACCGAGAGAGAGACAGGGACCGAGAGAGACATCGGGACCGAGAGAGACACAGGGACCGAGAGAGAGACAGCGACCGAGAGAGA
The DNA here is from genome assembly GCF_965287045.1 of Carcharhinus amblyrhynchos. Classification (NCBI taxonomy): domain Eukaryota; kingdom Metazoa; phylum Chordata; class Chondrichthyes; order Carcharhiniformes; family Carcharhinidae; genus Carcharhinus; species Carcharhinus amblyrhynchos. The sequence continues at coordinate 197,152 of NW_027649866.1, forward strand.
GACAGGGACCGAGAGAGAGACACAGGGACCGAGAGAGAGACTGGGACCGAGAGAGAGACACAGGGACCGAGAGAGAGACACAGGGACCGAGAGAGACACAGGGACTGAGAGAGAGACAGGGACCGAGAGAGACACAGGGACCGAGTGAGAGACAGGGACCGAGAGAGAGACAGGGACCGAGAGAGAGACACAGGGACCGAAAGAGAAACAGGCAATGAGAGAGACACAAGGACCAAGAGAGAGACACAGGGACCGAGAGAGACACAGGGACCGAGAGAGACACGAGGACCGAGAGAGACACAGGGACCGAGAGAGACACAGGGACCGAGAGAGACACAGGGACCGAGAGGGAGACACAGGGACCGAGAGAGACACAGGGACCGAGTGAGAGACAAGGACCGAGAGAGAGACACAGGGACCGAGAGAGACACAGCGACCGAGAGAGAGACACAGGGACCGAGAGAGAGACACAGGGACCGTGAGAGACACAAGGACCGAGAGAGAGAGACAGGGACCGAGAGAGACACAGGGACCGAGCGAGACACACAGTGACCGAGAGAGAGACACAGGGACCGAGAGAGACACAGGGACCGAGAGAGAGACAGGGACCGAGAGAGACATCGGGACCGAGAGAGACACAGGGACCGAGAGAGAGACAGCGACCGAGTGAGAGACAGGGACCGAGAGAGAGACACAGGGACCGAGAGAGAGACACAGGGACCGAGAGAGACACAGGGACCGAGAGAGAGACAGGGACCGAGAGAGACACAGGGACCGAGAGACACTCAGGGACCCAGAGAGAGACAGGGGCCGAGAGAGAGACACAGGGACCGAGAGAGACACAGGGACCGAGGGAGAGACACAGGGACCGAGAGAGAGACAGGGACCGAGAGAGAGACACAGGGACAGAGAGAGACAGGGACCGAGAGAGAGACAGGGACCGAGAGAGAGACACAGGGACCGAGAGAGACAGGGACCGAGAGAGAGACAGGGACCGAGAGAGAGAAACAGGGACCGAGAGAGACTGGGACCGAGAGAGTCACAGGGACCGAGAGAGAGAGAGGGACCGAGAGAGACACAGCGACCGAGCGAGAGACACAGGGACCGAGAGAGAGACAGGGACCGAGAGAGACAGGGACCGAGAGAGACACAGGGACCGAGAGAGAGACAGGGACCGAGGGAGAGACAGGGACCGAGAGAGACAAAGGGACAGAGAGAGAGACACAGGGACGGAGAGAGACACAGGGACCGAGAGAGACACAGGGACCGAGAGAGACACAGGGACCGAGAGAGACACAGAGACCGAGAGAGAGACACAGAGACCGAGAGAGAGACACAGGGACCGAGAGAGACACAGGGAACGAGAGAGAGACACAGGGACCGAGAGAGAGATAGAGACCGAGAGAGAGACTCAGGGACAGATTGAGAGACAGGGACCGAGAGGGACACATGGACCGAGAGAGAGACTCAGGGACCGAGAGAGACACAGGGACCGAGAGAGAGAGACAGGGACCGAGAGAGAAACAGGTACCGAGTGAGAGAAACAGGGACCGAGAGAGACACAGGGACCGAGAGAGACACAGGGACCGTGAGAGAGAGACACAGGGACCGAGAGAGAGAGACAAAGGGACCGAGCGAGAGACACAGGGACCGAGAGAGACACAGGGACCGAGAGAGACACAGGGACCAAGAGAGACTCTGGGACCGAGAGAGACTCAGGGACCGAGAGAGAGACACGGGGACCGAGATAGAGACACAGCGACCGAGAGAGAGAGAATGGGACCGAGAGAGACACAGGGCCGAGAGAGACACAGGGATCGAGAGAGAGACACAGGGACCGAGAGAGATATAGGGACCGAGAGTGAGACACAGGGACCGAGAGAGCCACAGGGACCGCGAGAGAGACACAGGGACCGAGAGAGAGACGGGGACCGAGAGATAGACAGAGACCGAGAGAGACACAGGGACCGAGAGAGACACAGAGACCGAGAGAGAGACACAGAGACCGAGAGAGAGACACAGGGACCGAGAGAGACACAGGGACCGAGAGAGAGACACAGGGACCGAGAGAGAGATAGAGACCGAGAGAGAGACTCAGGGACAGATTGAGAGACAGGGACCGAGAGGGACACATGGACCGAGAGAGAGACTCAGGGACCGAGAGAGACACAGGGACCGAGAGAGAGACACAGGGACCGAGAGAGAGACACAGGGACGGAGAGAGAGATACAGGGACCGAGAGAGAAACAGGTACCGAGTGAGAGAAACCGGGACCGAGAGAGAGACACAGGGACCGAGAGAGACACAGGGACCGAGAGAGACACAGGGAGCGAGTGAGACACAGGGAGCGAGTGAGACACAGGGAGCGAGTGAGACACAGGGACCGAGAGAAACACAGGGATCGAGAGTGAGACACAGGGACAGAGAGAGAGACAGGGACCGAGAGAGAGACACAGGGACCGAGAGAGACACAGGGACCGAGAGAGAGACACAGGGACTGAGCGAGACACACTGGGACCGAGAGAGGGACACAGGGACCGAGAGAGAGACAGGGACCGAGAGAGACATCGGGACCGAGAGAGACACAGGGACCGAGAGAGAGACAGCGACCGAGAGAGAGACAGGGACCGAGAGAGAGACACAGGGACCGAGAGAGAGACTGGGACCGAGAGAGAGACACAGGGACCGAGAGAGAGACACAGGGACCGAGAGAGACACAGGGACTGAGAGAGAGACAGGGACCGAGAGAGACACAGGGACCGAGTGAGAGACAGGGACCGAGAGAGAGACAGGGACCGAGAGAGAGACACAGGGACCGAAAGAGAAACAGGCAATGAGAGAGACACAAGGACCAAGAGAGAGACACAGGGACCGAGAGAGACACAGGGACCGAGAGAGACACGAGGACCGAGAGAGACACAGGGACCGAGAGAGACACAGGGACCGAGAGAGACACAGGGACCGAGAGGGAGACACAGGGACCGAGAGAGACACAGGGACCGAGTGAGAGACAAGGACCGAGAGAGAGACACAGGGACCGAGAGAGACACAGCGACCGAGAGAGAGACACAGGGACCGAGAGAGAGACACAGGGACCGTGAGAGACACAAGGACCGAGAGAGAGAGACAGGGACCGAGAGAGACACAGGGACCGAGCGAGACACACAGTGACCGAGAGAGAGACACAGGGACCGAGAGAGACACAGGGACCGAGAGAGAGACAGGGACCGAGAGAGACATCGGGACCGAGAGAGACACAGGGACCGAGAGAGAGACAGCGACCGAGTGAGAGACAGGGACCGAGAGAGAGACACAGGGACCGAGAGAGAGACACAGGGACCGAGAGAGACACAGGGACCGAGAGAGAGACAGGGACCGAGAGAGACACAGGGACCGAGAGACACTCAGGGACCCAGAGAGAGACAGGGGCCGAGAGAGAGACACAGGGACCGAGAGAGACACAGGGACCGAGGGAGAGACACAGGGACCGAGAGAGAGACAGGGACCGAGAGAGAGACACAGGGACAGAGAGAGACAGGGACCGAGAGAGAGACAGGGACCGAGAGAGAGACACAGGGACCGAGAGAGACAGGGACCGAGAGAGAGACAGGGACCGAGAGAGAGAAACAGGGACCGAGAGAGACTGGGACCGAGAGAGTCACAGGGACCGAGAGAGAGAGAGGGACCGAGAGAGACACAGCGACCGAGCGAGAGACACAGGGACCGAGAGAGAGACAGGGACCGAGAGAGACAGGGACCGAGAGAGACACAGGGACCGAGAGAGAGACAGGGACCGAGGGAGAGACAGGGACCGAGAGAGACACAGGGACAGAGAGAGAGACACAGGGACGGAGAGAGACACAGGGACCGAGAGAGACACAGGGACCGAGAGAGACACAGGGACCGAGAGAGACACAGAGACCGAGAGAGAGACACAGAGACCGAGAGAGAGACACAGGGACCGAGAGAGACACAGGGAACGAGAGAGAGACACAGGGACCGAGAGAGAGATAGAGACCGAGAGAGAGACTCAGGGACAGATTGAGAGACAGGGACCGAGAGGGACACATGGACCGAGAGAGAGACTCAGGGACCGAGAGAGACACAGGGACCGAGAGAGAGAGACAGGGACCGAGAGAGAAACAGGTACCGAGTGAGAGAAACAGGGACCGAGAGAGACACAGGGACCGAGAGAGACACAGGGACCGTGAGAGAGAGACACAGGGACCGAGAGAGAGAGACAAAGGGACCGAGCGAGAGACACAGGGACCGAGAGAGACACAGGGACCGAGAGAGACACAGGGACCAAGAGAGACTCTGGGACCGAGAGAGACTCAGGGACCGAGAGAGAGACACGGGGACCGAGATAGAGACACAGCGACCGAGAGAGAGAGAATGGGACCGAGAGAGACACAGGGCCGAGAGAGACACAGGGATCGAGAGAGAGACACAGGGACCGAGAGAGATATAGGGACCGAGAGTGAGACACAGGGACCGAGAGAGCCACAGGGACCGCGAGAGAGACACAGGGACCGAGAGAGAGACGGGGACCGAGAGATAGACAGAGACCGAGAGAGACACAGGGACCGAGAGAGAACCAGAGACCAAGAGAGAGACACAGAGACCGAGAGAGAGACACAGGGACCGAGAGAGACACAGGGACCGAGAGAGAGACACAGGGACCGAGAGAGAGATAGAGACCGAGAGAGAGACTCAGGGACAGATTGAGAGACAGGGACCGAGAGGGACACATGGACCGAGAGAGAGACTCAGGGACCGAGAGAGACACAGGGACCGAGAGAGAGACACAGGGACCGAGAGAGAGACACAGGGACGGAGAGAGAGATACAGGGACCGAGAGAGAAACAGGTACCGAGTGAGAGAAACCGGGACCGAGAGATTGACACAGGGACCGAGAGAGACACAGGGACCGAGAGAGACACAGGGAGCGAGTGAGACACAGGGAGCGAGTGAGACACAGGGAGCGAGTGAGACACAGGGACCGAGAGAAACACAGGGATCGAGAGTGAGACACAGGGACAGAGAGAGAGACAGGGACCAAGAGGGACACAGGGACCGAGAGAGAGACTCAGGGACCGAGAGAGAGAGACAGGGACCGAGAGAGAAACAGGGACCGATAGAGACAGGGACCGAGAGAGAGAGACACAGGGACCGAGAGAGACACAGGGACCGAGAGAGAGACACAGGGACCGAGTGAGACACAGGGACCGAAAGAGAAACACAGGGACCGATAGAGACAGGGACCGAGAGTGAGACACAGGGACCAAGAGAGACACAGGGACCGAGAGAGACACAGGGACCGAGAGAGACACAGGGACCGAGAGAGAGACACAGGGACCGAGAGAGACACAGGGACCCAGAGAGACAGGGACCGAGAGAGAGACACAGGGACCGAGAGAGACACAGGGACCCAGAGAGACACAGGGACCGAGAGAGAAACACAGGGACCGAGAGAGAGACACAGGGACCGAGAGAGACACAGGGACCGAGAGAGACACAGGGAGCGAGTGAGACACAGGGAGCGAGTGAGACACAGGGTGCGAGTGAGACACAGGGACCGAGAGAAACATAGGGATCGAGAGTGAGACACAGGGACCGAGAGAGAGACTCAGGGACCGAGAGAGAGAGACAGGGACCGAGAGAGAAACAGGGACCGATAGAGACAGGGACCGAGAGAGACAAAGGGACCGAGAGAGAGACAGGGACCGAGAGAGAGAGACACAGGGAACGAGAGAGACACAGGGACCGAGAGAGAGAGACACAGGGACCGAGAGAGACGCAGGGACCGAGAGAAAGACACAGGGACCGAGAGAGAGACACAGGGACCGAGAGAGACACAGGGACAAAGAGAGAGAGACACAGGGACCGAGAGAGACACAGGGACCGAGAGAGACACTGGGACCGAGAGAGACACAGGGACCGAGAGAGAAACACAGGGACCGAGAGAGAGACACAGGGACCGAGAGAGGCACAGGGACCGAGAGAGACACAGGGTCCATGTGAGAGACACAGGGACCGAGAGAGAGACACAGGGACGGAGAGAGAGACACAGGGACCGAGAGAGAGACACAGGGACCGAGTGAGACACAGCGACCGAGAGAGAGACACAGGGACCGAGAGAGACACAGGGACCGAGAGAGACACAGGGAGCGAGTGAGACACAGGGACCGAGAGATACACAGGGACCGAGTGAGACACAGGGTCCATGTGAGAGACACAGGGACCGAGAGAGAGACACAGGGACGGAGAGAGAGACACAGGGACCGAGAGAGAGACACAGGGACCGAGTGAGACACAGCGAACGAGAGAGAGACACAGGGACCGAGAGAGACACAGGGACCGAGAGAGACACAGGGACCGAGTGAGACACAGGGTCCATGTGAGAGACACAGGGACCGAGAGAGAGACACAGGGACGGAGAGAGAGACACAGGGTCCGAGAGAGAGACACAGGGACCGAGTGAGACACAGCGACCGAGAGAGAGACACAGGGACCGAGAGAGACACAGGGACCGAGAGAGACACAGGGAGCGAGTGAGACACAGGGACCGAGAGAAACACAGGGACCGAGTGAGACACAGCGACCGAGAGTGAGACACAGGGACCGAGAGAGACAAAGGGACCGAGAGAGAGACAGGGATCGAGAGAGAGACACAGGGACATCGAGAGAGTCACAGGGACCGAGAGAGACACAGGTACCGAGTGAGGGAAACAGGGACCGAGAGAGAGACAGGGACCGAGAGAGAGACAGAGGGACCGAGAGAGAGACAGAGGGACCGAGAGAGAGACAGAGCGACCGAGAGAGACACAGGGACAAAGAGAGAGAGACACAGGGACCGAGAGAGAGACAGGGACCAAGAGAGAGACACAGGGACGGAGAGAGAGACACAGGGACCGAAAGAGAGACACAGGGACAGAGAGAGAGACACAGGGACCGAGAGAGACACAGGGTCCGAGTGAGACACAGGGACCGAGAGAGCCACAGGGACCGAGAGAGAGACACAGTGACCGAGAGAGACACAGGGACCGAGAGAGACACAGGGACCGAGAGAGAGACACAGGGACCGAGAGAGAGACACAGGGACCGAGAGAGAGACACAGGGACCGAGAGAGACACAGGGACCGAGAGAGAGACACAGGGACCGAGTGAGACACAGGGACCGAGAGAGAAACAGGGACCGATAGAGACAGGGACCGAGAGTGAGACGCAGGGACCAAGAGAGACACAGGGACCGAGAGAGACAGGGACCGAGAGAGAGAGACACAGGGACCGAGAGAGACAGGGACCGAGAGAGAGATACAGGGACCGAGAGAGACACAGGGACCGAGAGAGAAACACAGGGACCGGGAGAGAGACCGGGACCGAGAGAGACACAGGGACCTAGAGAGACACAGTGACCGAGAGAGACACAGGGACCGAGAGTGAGACACAGGTACCAAGAGAGAGACACAGGGACCGAGAGAGAAACAGGGACCGAGAGAGACACAGGGACCGAGAGAGAGACACAGGGACCGAGAGAGACACAGGGACCGAGAGAGACACAGGGACCGAGAGAGAGAGACACAGGGACCGAGAGAGAGACACAGGGACCGAGAGAGAGACACAGGGACCGAGAGAGAGACACAGGGACCGAGAGAGAAACAGGTACCGAGTGAGAGAAACAGGGACCGAGAGAGACACAGGGACCGAGAGAGAGAGACACAGGGAACGAGAGAGAGAGACAATGGGACTGAGAGAGAAACAGGGACCGAGAGAGACACGGGGACCGAGATAGAGACACAGCGACCGACAGAGAGAGACAGGGACCGAGAGAGACACAGGGCCGAGAGAGACACAGGGATCGAGAGAGAGACACAGGGACCGAGAGAGACACAGGGACCGAGAGAGACACAGGGACCGAGAGAGAGACACAGGGACCGAAAGAGACAGGGACCGAGAGAAAGACAGGGACCGAGAGAGAGACAGGGACTGAGAGAGACACAGGGAACGAGGGAGAGACACAGGGAACGAGAGAGAGACACAGGGACAGAGAGACAGACAGGGACAGAGAGAGAGACAGGGAATGAGAGAGACACAGGGGCAGAGAGAGAGACACAGGGACGGAGAGAGACACAGGGACCGAGTGAGAGACACAGGGACCGAGTGAGAGACACAGGCACCGAGTGAGACACAGGGAACGGGTGAGACACAGGGACATAGAGAGAGACAGGGACCGAGAGAGACACAGGGATCGAGTGAGAGACACAGGGACCGAGTGAGACACAGGGACCGAGTGAGACACAGGGACTGGGTGAGCCACAGGGACCGAGAGAGACAGAGGGACCAAGAGAGAGACACAGGGACCGAGTGAGACACAGGGACCGAGAGAGAGACACAGGGATCGAGAGAGACACAGGGACCGAGAGAGACACAGGGACCGAGAGAGACACAGGGACATAGAGAGAGACACAGGGACCGAGAGAGACACAGGGACCGAGAGAGAGACACAGGGACCGAACGAGACACACAGGGACCGAGATAGAGACACAGGGACCGAGAGAGACACAGGGACCGAGTTAGAGACAGGGACCGAGAGAGAGGCACAGGGACCGAGAGGGAGACACAGGGCCCGAGAGAGAGACACAGGGACCGAGAGAGAGACACAGGGACCGAGAGAGACACAGCGACCGAGTGATACACAGGGACCGAGAGAGTGACACAGGGACCGAGAGAGAAACAGGGACCGAGAGAGAGACACAGGGACCGAGAGAGAGACACATGGACCGAGAGAGAGACTGGGACCGAGAGAGAGACACAGGGACCGAGAGAGACACACAGGGACCGAGAGAGACACAGTGTCTGAGAGAGTGACACAGGGACCGAGAGAGAGACACAGGGACCGAGAGAGACACAGGGACCGAGAGGGAGACACAGGGACCGAGAGAGACACAAGGACCGAGAGAGAGAGACAGGGACCGAGAGAGACACAGGGACCGAGAGAGAGACACAGGGACCGAGAGAGAGACACAGGGACCGTGAGAGACACAAGGACCGAGAGAGAGAGACAGGGACCGAGAGAGACACAGGGACCGAGCGAGACACACAGTGACCGAGAGAGAGACACAGGGACCGAGAGAGACACAGGGACCGAGAGAGAGACAGGGACCGAGAGAGACATCGGGACCGAGAGAGACACAGGGACCGAGAGAGAGACAGCGACCGAGTGAGAGACAGGGACCGAGAGAGAGACACAGGGACCGAGAGAGAGACACAGGGACCGAGAGAGACACACAGGGACCGAGAGAGACACAGGGACCGAGAGAGAGACAGGGACCGAGAGAGACACAGGGACCGAGAGAGACTCAGGGACCCAGAGAGAGACAGGGGCCGAGAGAGAGACACAGGGACCGAGAGAGACACAGGGTCCGAGGGAGAGACACAGGGACCGAGAGAGAGACAGGGACCGAGAGAGAGACACAGGGACAGAGAGAGACAGGGACCGAGAGAGAGACAGGGACCGAGAGAGAGACACAGGGACCGAGAGAGACAGGGACCGAGAGAGAGACAGGGACCGAGAGAGAGAAACAGGGACCGAGAGAGACTGGGACCGAGAGAGTCACAGGGACCGAGAGAGAGACACAGGGACCGAGAGAGACACAGGGACCGAGAGAGACAGAGGGACCGAGAGAGACACAGCGACCGAGCGAGAGACACAGGGACCGAGAGAGAGACATGGACCGCGAGAGACACAGGGACCGAGAGAGAGACACAGGGACCGAGGGAGAGACAGGGACCGAGAGAGACACAGGGACCGAGAGAGAGACACAGGGTCCGAGAGAGACAGGGACCGAGAGAGAGACAGGGACCGAGAGAGAGACATGGACCGAGAGAGACAGGGACCGAGAGAGACACAGGGACCGAGAGAGAGACAGGGACCGAGGGAGAGACACCGGGGCCGAGAAAGATACACAGGGAGCGAGAGAGAGACAGGGACAGCGAGCGAGACAGGGACCGATAGAGACACAGGGACAGAGAGAGAGACACAGGGACGGAGAGAGACACAGGGACCGAGTGAGAGACACAGGGACCGAGAGAGACACAGCGAGCGAATGAGACACAGGGACCGAGTGAGACACAGGGACCGGGTGAGACACTGGGACCGAGTGAGACACAGGGACCGAGTGAGACACAGGGACCGAGAGAGAGACAGGGAACGAGAGAGAGACACAGGGACCGAGAGAGACAGGGACCGAGAGAGAGACAGGGACCGAGAGAGAGACACAGGGACCGAGAGAGACTTGGACCGAGAGAGTCACAGGGATCGAGAGAGAGACACAGGGACCGAGAGAGACACAGGGACCGAGAGAGACAGAGGGACCGAGAGAGACACAGCGACCGAGCGAGAGACACAGGGACCGAGAGAGAGACAGGGACCGCGAGAGACACAGGGACCGAGAGAGAGACACAGGGACCGAGGGAGAGACAGGGACCGAGAGAGACACAGGGACCGAGAGAGAGACACAAGGCCCGAGAGAGACAGGGACCGAGAGAGAGACAGGGACCGAGAGAAAGACAGGGACCGAGAGAGACAGGGGCCGAGAGAGTCACAGGGACCGAGAGAGAGACAGAGACCGAGGGAGAGACACCGGGACCGAGAAAGATACACAGGGACCGAGAGAGAGACAGGGACAGAGAGAGAGACAGGAACCGAGAGAGACACAGGGACGGAGAGAGACACAGGGACCGAGTGAGAGACACAGGGACCGAGAGAGACACAGGGACCGGGTGAGACACTGGGACCGAGTGAGACACAGGGACCGAGTGAGACACAGGGACCGAGAGAGAGACACAGGGACCGAGTGAGACACAGGGACCGGGTAAGACACAGGGACCGAGAGAGAGACACAGGGACCGAGAGAGAGACAGGGGACGCGAGAGACACAGGTACCAAGAGAGAGACACAGGGACCGAGAGAGAGACAGGGACCGAGAGAGACACAGGGACCGAGAGAGAGACACAGGGACCGAGAGAGACAGGGACCGAGTGAGAGACAGGGACCGAGAGAGACACAGGGACCGAGGGAGAGACACAGGGACCGAGAGAGAGACTGGGACCGCGAGAGACACAGGGACCGAGAGAGAGTTACAGGGACCGAGAGAGAGACAGGGACCGAGAGAGACAGGGACCGAGAGTGAGACACAGGGACCGAGAGAGACAGGGACCGAGAGAGAGACACAGGGACCGAGAGAGAGACAGGGACCGAGAGAGTGACAGGGACCGAGAGAGACACAGGGACCGAGAGAGACACAGGGACCGAGAGAGAGTCACAGGGACCGAGAGAGAGACAGGGACCGAGAGTGAGACACAGGGACCGAGAGAGACAGGGACCGAGAGAGAGACACAGGGACCGAGAGAGACACAGGGACCGAGAGAGACACAGGGACCGAGAGAGACAGAGGGACCGAGAGAGACACAGGGACCGAGAGAGAGACACAGGGACCGAAAGAGACAGGGACCGAGAGAGAGACAGGGACCGAGAGAGAGACAGGGACTGAGAGAGACACAGGGAACGAAGGAGAGACACATAGAACGAGAGAGAGACACAGGGACCGAGAGACAGACAGGGAGAGAAAGAGAGACAGGGACTGAGAGAGACACAGGGACCGAGTGAGAGACACAGGCACCGAGTGAGACACAGGGAACGGGTGAGACACAGGGACATAGAGAGAGACAGGGACCGAGAGAGACACAGGGACCGAGTGAGAGACACAGGGACCGAGTGAGACACAGGGACCGAGTGAGACACAGGGACTGGGTGAGACACAGGGACCGAGAGAGACACAGGGACCAAGAGAGAGACACAGGGACCGAGTGAGACACAGGGACCGAGAGAGAGACACAGGGACCGAGAGAGACACAGGGACCGAGAGAGACACAGGGACCGAGAGAGACACAGGGACCGAGAGAGACACAGGGACCGAGAGACACAGGGACCGAGAGAGACACAGGGTCCGAGGGAGAGACACAGGGACCGAGAGAGACACAGGGACCGAAAGAGAGACACAGGGACATAGAGAGAGACACAGGGACCGAGAGAGACACAGGGACCGAGAGAGAGACACAGGGACCGAAAGAGACAGGGACCGAGAGAAAGACAGGGACCGAGAGAGAGACAGAGGGACCGAGAGAGACACAGGGACCGAGAGAGACACAGGGACCGAGAGAGAGACACAGGGACCGAGAGAGAGACACACGGACCGAGAGAGAGACTGGGACCGAAGAGAGACACAGGGACCGAGAGAGACACAGTGACTGAGAGAGTGACACAGGGACCGTGAGAGAGACACAGGGACCGAGAGAGACCCAGGGACCGAGAGGGAGACACAGGGACCGAGAGAGACACAGGGACCGAGTGAGAGACAGGGACCGAGAGAGAGACACAGGGACCGAGAGAGAGACACAGGGACCGAGAGAGACACAGGGACCGAGAGAGACACAGGGACCGAGAGAGAGACACAGGGACCGAAAGAGACAGGGACCGAGAGAAAGACAGGGACCGAGAGAGAGACAGGGACTGAGAGAGACACAGGGAACGAGGGAGAGACACAGGGAACGAGAGAGAGACACAGGGACAGAGAGACAGACAGGGACAGAGAGAGAGACAGGGAATGAGAGAGACACAGGGACAGAGAGAGAGACACAGGGACGGAGAGAGACACAGGGACCGAGTGAGAGACACAGGGACCGAGTGAGAGACACAGGCACCGAGTGAGACACAGGGAACGGGTGAGACACAGGGACATAGAGAGAGACAGGGACCGAGAGAGACACAGGGATCGAGTGAGAGACACAGGGACCGAGTGAGACACAGGGACCGAGTGAGACACAGGGACTGGGTGAGCCACAGGGACCGAGAGAGACAGAGGGACCAAGAGAGAGACACAGGGACCGAGTGAGACACAGGGACCGAGAGAGAGACACAGGGATCGAGAGAGACACAGGGACCGAGAGAGACACAGGGACCGAGAGAGACACAGGGACATAGAGAGAGACACAGGGACCGAGAGAGACACAGGGACCGAGAGAGGGACACAGGGACCGAACGAGACACACAGGGACCGAGATAGAGACACAGGGACCGAGAGAGACACAGGGACCGAGTTAGAGACAGGGACCGAGAGAGAGGCACAGGGACCGAGAGGGAGACACAGGGCCCGAGAGAGAGACACAGGGACCGAGAGAGAGACACAGGGACCGAGAGAGACACAGCGACCGAGTGATACACAGGGACCGAGAGAGTGACACAGGGACCGAGAGAGAAACAGGGACCGAGAGAGAGACACAGGGACCGAGAGAGAGACACATGGACCGAGAGAGAGACTGGGACCGAGAGAGAGACACAGGGACCGAGAGAGTCACACAGGGACCGAGAGAGACACAGTGTCTGAGAGAGTGACACAGGGACCGAGAGAGAGACACAGGGACCGAGAGAGACACAGGGACCGAGAGGGAGACACAGGGACCGAGAGAGACACAAGGACCGAGAGAGAGAGACAGGGACCGAGAGAGACACAGGGACCGAGAGAGAGACACAGGGACCGAGAGAGAGACACAGGGACCGTGAGAGACACAAGGACCGAGAGAGAGAGACAGGGACCGAGAGAGACACAGGGACCGAGCGAGACACACAGTGACCGAGAGAGAGACACAGGGACCGAGAGAGACACAGGGACCGAGAGAGAGACAGGGACCGAGAGAGACATCGGGACCGAGAGAGACACAGGGACCGAGAGAGAGACAGGGACCGAGAGAGACACAGGGACCGAGAGAGACTCAGGGACCCAGAGAGAGACAGGGGCCGAGAGAGAGACACAGGGACCGAGAGAGACACAGGGACCGAGGGAGAGACACAGGGACCGAGAGAGAGACAGGGACCGAGAGAGAGACACAGGGACAGAGAGAGACAGGGACCGAGAGAGAGACAGGGACCGAGAGAGAGACACAGGGACCGAGAGAGACAGGGACCGAGAGAGAGACAGGGACCGAGAGAGAGAAACAGGGACCGAGAGAGACTGGGACCGAGAGAGTCACAGGGACCGAGAGAGAGACACAGGGACCGAGAGAGACACAGGGACCGAGAGAGACAGAGGGACCGAGAGAGACACAGCGACCGAGCGAGAGACACAGGGACCGAGAGAGAGACATGGACCGCGAGAGACACAGGGACCGAGAGAGAGACACAGGGACCGAGGGAGAGACAGGGACCGAGAGAGACACAGGGACCGAGAGAGAGACACAGGGTCCGAGAGAGACAGGGACCGAGAGAGAGACAGGGACCGAGAGAGAGACATGGACCGAGAGAGACAGGGACCGAGAGAGACACAGGGACCGAGAGAGAGACAGGGACCGAGGGAGAGACACCGGGGCCGAGAAAGATACACAGGGAGCGAGAGAGAGACAGGGACACCGAGCGAGACAGGGACCGATAGAGACACAGGGACAGAGAGAGAGACACAGGGACGGAGAGAGACACAGGGACCGAGTGAGAGACACAGGGACCGAGAGAGACACAGCGAGCGAATGAGACACAGGGACCGAGTGAGACACAGGGACCGGGTGAGACACTGGGACCTAGTGAGACACAGGGACCGAGTGAGACACAGGGACCGAGAGAGAGACACAGGGACCGAGTGAGACACAGGGACCGGGTGAGACACAGGGACCGAGAGAGACACAGGGACCGAGAGAGACACAGGGACCGAGAGTGAGACAGGGGCCGAGAGAGAGACACAGGGACCGAGAGAGAGACAGGGACCGAGAGAGACACAGGGACCGAGAGAGACAAAGGGACCGAGAGTGAGACAGAGGGACCGAGAGAGAGACAATGACCGAGAGAGACACAGGGACCGAGAGAGAAAAGGGACCGAGAGTGAGACAGAGGGACCGAGAGAGAGACAATGACCGAGAGAGAGACAGAGGAACCGAGAGAGAGACAGGGACCGAGAGAGACACAGGGACCGAGGGAGAGACACAGGGACATAGAGAGAGACACAGGGACCGAGAGAGAGACACAGGGACCGAGAGAGGGACACAGGGACTGAGAGAGAGACAGGGACCGAGAGAGAGAGAGACAGGGACCGAGAGAGAGACACAGGGACCGAGAGTGACACAGGGACCGAGAGAGAGACACAGGGACTGAGCGAGACACACAGGGACCGAGAGAGAGACACAAAGACAGAGAGAGACACAGGGACCGAGAGAGAGACAGGGACCGAGAGAGACATCGGGACCGAGAGAGACACAGGGACCGAGAGAGAGACAGCGACCGAGTGAGAGACAGGGACCGAGAGAGAGACACAGGGACCGAGAGAGAGACTGGGACCGAGAGAGAGACACAGGGACCGAGAGAGAGACACAGGGACCGAGAGAGACACAGGGAATGAGAGAGAGACAGGGACCGAGAGAGACACAGGGACCGAGTGAGAGACAGGGACCGAGAGAGAGACAGGGACCGAGAGAGAGACACAGGGACCGAGAGAGACACAGGGACCGAGAGAGAGACAGGGACCGAGAGAGACACAGGGACCGAGAGAGACACAGGGACCGAGAGAGAGACAGGGACTGAGAGATAGACAGGGACCGAGAGAGACACAGTGACTGAGAGAGAGACACAGGGACCGAGGGAGACACAGAGACCGAGTGAGAGACACAGGGACCGAGAGAGAGACAGCGACCGAGAGAGAGAGGCACAGGGACCGAGAGAGACAAAGGAACCGATAGACAGACACAGGGACCGAGAGAGACACAGGGACCGAGGGAGAGACACAGGGACCGAGAGAGAGACAGGGACCGAGAGAGAGACACTGGGACCGAGAGAGACAGGGACCGAGAGAGAGACAGGGACCGAGAGAGAGACACAGGGACCGAGAGAGACACAGGGACCGAGAGAGAGACACAGGGACCGAGAGAGACTGGGACCGAGAGAGTCACAGGGATCGAGAGAGAGACACAGGGACCGAGAGAGACACAGGGACCGAGAGAGAGACAGGGACCGAGAGAGAGACACAGGGACCGAGAGAGACTGGGACCGAGAGAGTCACAGGGATCGAGAGAGAGATACAGGGACCGAGAGAGACACAGGGACCGAGAGAGACAGAGGGACCGAGAGAGACACAGCGACCGAGCGAGAGACACAGGGACCGAGAGAGAGACAGGGACCGCGAGAGACACAGGGACCGAGAGAGAGACACAGGGACCGAGGGAGAGACAGGGACCGAGAGAGACACAGGGACCGAGAGAGAGACAGGGACCGAGAGAGAGACATGGACCGAGAGAGACAGGGACCGAGAGAGACACAGGGACCGAGAGAGAGACAGGGACCGAGGGAGAGACACCGGGGCCGAGAAAGATACACAGGGAGCGAGAGAGAGACAGGGACAGCGAGAGAGACAGGGACCGATAGAGGCACAGGGACAGAGAGAGAGACACAGGGACGGAGAGAGACACAGGGACCGAGTGAGAGACCCAGGGACCGAGAGAGACACAGCGAGCGAATGAGACACAGGGACCGAGTGAGACACAGGGACCGGGTGAGACACTGGGACCGAGTGAGACACAGGGACCGAGAGAGAGACACAGGGACCGAGTGAGACACAGGGACCGGGTGAGACACAGGGACCGAGAGAGACACAGGGACCGAGAGAGACACAGGGACCGAGAGTGAGACAGGGGCCGAGAGAGAGACACAGGGACCGAGAGAGAGACAGGGACCGAGAGAGACACAGGGACCGGGTGAGACACTGGGACCGAGTGAGACACAGGGACCGAGAGAGAGACACAGGGACCGAGAGTGAGACAGAGGGACCGAGAGAGAGACAATGACCGAGAGAGACACAGGGACCGAGAGAGAAAAGGGACCGAGAGTGAGACAGAGGGACCGAGAGAGAGACAATGACCGAGAGAGAGACAGAGGAACCGAGAGAGAGACAGGGACCGAGAGAGACACAGGGACCGAGGGACAGACACAGGGACCGAGAGAGACACAGGGACCGAGAGAGAGACACAGGGACATAGAGAGAGACACAGGGACCGAGAGAGAGACACAGGGACCGAGAGAGACACAGGGACCAAGAGAGAGACACAGGGACCGAGAGAGAGACACAGGGACCGAGAGAGAGACTGGGACCGAGAGAGAGACACAGGGACCGAGAGAGAGACACAGGGACCGAGAGAGATACAGGGACTGAGAGAGAGACAGGGACCGAGAGAGACACAGGGACCGAGTGAGAGACAGGGACCGAGAGAGAGACAGTGACTGAGAGAGAGACACAGGGACCGAGGGAGACACAGAGACCGAGTGAGAGACACAGGGACCGAGAGAGAGACAGCGACCGAGAGAGAGAGGCACAGGGACCGAGAGAGACAAAGGAACCGATAGACAGACACAGGGGCCGAGGGAGAGACATAGGGACCGAGAGAGAGACAGGGACCGAGAGAGAGACACAGGGACCGAGAGAGACAGGGACCGAGAGAGAGACAGGGACCGAGAGAGAGACACAGGGACCGAGAGAGACAGGGACCGAGAGAGAGACAGGGACCGAGAGAGAGACACAGGGACCGAGAGAGACAGGGACCGAGAGAGAGACAGGGACCGAGCGAGAGACACAGGGACCGAGAGAGACTGGGACCGAGAGAGTCACAGGGACCGAGAGAGAGACACAGGGACCGAGAGAGACACAGGGACCGAGAGAGACAGAGGGACCGAGAGAGACAGCGACCGAGCGAGAGACACAGGGACCGAGAGAGAGACAGGGACCGCGAGAGACACAGGGACCGAGAGAGAGACACAGGGACCGAGGGAGAGACAGGGACCGAGAGAGACACAGGGACCGAGAGAGAGACACAGGGACCGAGAGAGACAGGGACCGAGAGAGAGACAGGACCGAGAGAAAGACAGGGACCGAGAGAAAGACAGGGACCGAGAGAGTCACAGGGACCTAGAGAGAGACAGAGACCGAGGGAGAGACACCGGGACCGAGAAAGATACACAGGGACCGAGAGAGAGACAGGGACAGAGAGAGAGACAGGGACCGAGAGAGACACAGGGACAGAGAGAGAGACACAGGGACGGAGAGAGACACAGGGACCGAGTGAGAGACACAGGGACCGAGAGGGACACAGGGACCGGGTGAGACACAGGGACCGAGTGAGACACAGGGACCGAGTGAGACACAAGGACCGAGAGAGAGACACAGGGACCGAGTGAGACACAGGGACCGGGTAAGACACAGGGACCGAGAGAGAGACACAGGGACCGAGAGAGAGACAGGGGCCGCGAGAGACACAGGTACCGAGAGAGAGACACAGGGACCGAGAGAGAGACAGGGACCGAGAGAGACACAGGGACCGAGAGAGAGACACAGGGACCGAGAGAGACAGGGACCGAGTGAGAGACAGGGACCGAGAGAGACACAGGGACCGAGGGAGAGACACAGGGACCGAGAGAGAGACTGGGACCGCGAGAGACACAAGGACCGAGAGAGAGTTACAGGGACCGAGAGAGAGACAGGGACCGAGAGAGACACAGGGACCGAGAGAGACAGGGACCGAGAGAGAGACACAGGGACCGAGAGAGAGACAGGGACCGAGAGAGACACAGGGACCGAGAGAGACACAGGGACCGAGAGAGAGTCACAGGGACCGAGAGAGAGACAGGGACCGAGAGTGAGACACAGGGACCGAGAGAGACAGGGACCGAGAGAGAGACACAGGGACCGAGAGAGACACAGGGACCGAGAGAGAGACAGGGACCGAGAGAGACACAGGGACCGAGAGAGACACAGGGACCGAGAGAGAGACACAGGGACCGAAAGAGACAGGGACCGAGAGAGAGACAGGGACCGAGAGAGAGACAGGGACCGAGAGAGAGACAGGGACTGAGAGAGACACAGGGAACGAAGGAGAGACACAGGGAACGAGAGAGAGACACAGGGACCGAGAGACAGACAGGGACAGAAAGAGAGACAGGGACTGAGAGAGACACAGGGACAGAGAGAGAGACACTGGGACGGAGAGAGACACAGGGACCGAGTGAGAGACACAGGGACCGAGTGAGAGACACAGGCACCGAGTGAGACACAGGGAACGGGTGAGACACAGGGACATAGAGAGAGACAGGGACCGAGAGAGACACAGGGACAGAGTGAGAGACACAGGGACCGAGTGAGACACAGGGACCGAGTGAGACACAGGGACTGGGTGAGACACAGGGACCGAGAGTGACACAGTGACCAAGAGAGAGACACAGGGACCGAGTGAGACACAAGGACCGAGAGGGAGACACAGGGAACGAGAGAGAGACACAGGGACCGAGAGAGAGACACGGACCGAGTGAGATACACAGGGTCCGAGAGAGACACAGGGACCGAGAGAGAGACACAGGGACCGAGAGAGACACAGGGACCGAGAGAGACATAGGGACCGAGAGAGAGAAAGAGGGACCGAGAGAGACGCAGGGACCGAGAGAGACACAGGGACCGAGAGAGACACAGGGACCGAGAGTGAGACAGGGACCGAGAGAGAGACAGGGACCGAGTGAGAGACACAGGGACGGAGAGAGACACAGGGACCGAGAGAGAGACAGGGACCGAGAGAGAGACACAGGGACCGAAAGAGAAACAGGCACTGAGAGAGACACAAGGACCGAGAGAGAGACACAGGGACCGAGAGAGACACAGGGACCGAGAGAGACATAGGGACCGAGAGAGACACAGGGACCGAGATTGACATAGGGACCGAGAGAGACACAAGGACCGAGAGTGACATAGGGACCGTGAGAGAGACAGAGGGGCCGAGAGAGACACAGGGACCGAGAGAGACACAGGGACCGAGAGGGAGACACAGGTACCGAGAGAGAGACACAGGGAACGAGAGAGAGACACGGACCAAGTGAGATACACAGGGTCCGAGAGAGACACAGGGACCGAGAGAGAGACACAGGGACCGAGAGAGACATAGGGACCGAGAGAGAGACAGAGGGACCGAGAGAGACGCAGGGACCGAGAGAGACACAGGGACCGAGAGGGACACAGGGACCGAGAGAGACAGGGACCGAGATAGACACAGGGACCGAGAGAGACCCAGGGACTGAGTGGGAAACTGGGACCGAGAGAGAGACAGGGACAGAGTGAGACACAGGGACCGAGTGAGACACAGGGACCGAGTGAGAGACACAGGGACGGAGTGAGAGACACAGGGACCGAGAGAGAGACAGGGGCCGCGAGAGACACAGGGACCGAGAGAGAGACACAGGAACCGAGAGAGAGACAGGGGCCGCGAGAGACACAGGGACCGAGAGAGAGACACAGGGACCGAGAGAGAGACAGGGGCCGCGAGAGACACAGGGACCGAGAGAGACACAGGGACCGAGTGAGACACAGGGACCGAGAGAGAGACACAGGGACCGAGAGAGAGACAGGGGCCGCGAGAGACACAGGGACCGAGAGAGAGACACAGGGACCGAGAGAGAGACAGGGACCGAGAGAGACACAGGGACCGAGAGAGAGACACAGGGACCGAGAGAAACAGGGACCGAGAGAGAGACAGGGGCCGCGAGAGACACAGGGACCGAGAGAGAGACACAGGGACCGAGAGAGAGACAGGGACCGCGAGAGACACAGGGACCGAGAGAGAGTCACAGGGACCGAGAGAGAGACAGGGACCGAGAGAGACACAGGGACCGAGAGTGAGACACAGGGACCGAGAGAGACAGGGACCGAGAGAGAGACACAGGGACCGAGAGAGAGACAGGGACCGAGAGAGAGACAGGGACCGAGAGAGAGACAGGGACCGAGAGAGACACAGGGACCGAGAGAGAGACACAGGGACCGAAAGAGACAGGGACCGAGAGAAAGACAGGGACCGAGAGAGACACAGGGAACTAGGGAGAGACACAGGGAACGAGAGAGAGACACAGGGACCGAGAGACAGACAGGGACAGAGAGAGAGACAGGGACTGAGAGAGACACAGGGACCGAGAGAGAGACAGGGACCGAGAGAGAGACAGGGACTGAGAGAGACACAGGGAACGAGGGAGAGACACAGGGAACGAGAGAGAGACACAGGGACCGAGAGACAGACAGGGACAGAGAGAGACACAGGGACCGAGTGAGAGACACAGGGACCGAGTGAGAGACACAGGCACCGAGTGAGACACAGGGAACGGGTGAGACACAGGGACATAGAGAGAGACAGGGACCGAGAGAGACACAGGGATCGAGTGAGAGACACAGGGACCGAGTGAGACACAGGGACCGAGTGAGACACAGGGACTGGGTGAGACACAGGGACCGAGAGAGACACAGGGACCAAGAGAGAGACACAGGGACCGAGTGAGACACAGGGACCGAGAGAGAGACACAGGGACCGAGAGAGACACAGGGACCGAGAGAGACACAGGGACCGAGAGAGACACAGGGACCGAGAGACACAGGGACCGAGAGAGACACAGGGACCGAGGGAGAGACACAGGGACCGAGAGAGACACAGGGACCGAGAGAGAGACACAGGGACATAGAGAGAGACACAGGGACCGAGAGAGACACAGGGACCGAGACAGAGACACAGGGACCGAACGAGACACACAGGGACCGAGAGAGAGACACAGGGACCGAGAGAGACACAGGGACCGAGTTAGAGACAGGGCCCGAGAGAGAGACACAGGGACCGAGAGAGACACAGCGACCGAGTGATACACTGGGACCGAGAGAGTGACACAGGGACCGAGAGAGAAACAGGGACCGAGAGAGAGACACAGGGACCGAGAGAGAGACACATGGACCGAGAGACAGACGGGGACCGAGAGAGAGACACAGGGACCGAGAGAGAGACACAGGGACCGAGATTGACACAGTGTCTGAGAGAGTGACACAGGGACCGAGAGAGAGACACAGGGACCGAGAGAGACACAGGGACCGAGAGGGAGACACAGGGACCGAGAGAGACACAGGGACCGAGAGAGAGACACAGGGACCGAGAGAGAGAGACACAGGGACCGAGTGAGAGACAAGGACCGAGAGAGAGACACAGGGACCGAGAGAGACACAGCGACCGAGAGAGAGACAGCGACCGAGAGAGAGACAGGGACCGAGAGAGAGACACAGGGACCGAGAGAGAGACTGGGACCGAGAGAGAGACACAGGGACCGAGAGAGAGACACAGGGACCGAGAGAGACACAGGGACTGAGAGAGAGACAGGGACCGAGAGAGACACAGGGACCGAGTGAGAGACAGGGACCGAGAGAGAGACAGGGACCGAGAGAGAGACACAGGGACCGAAAGAGAAACAGGCAATGAGAGAGACACAAGGACCGAGAGAGAGACACAGGGACCGAGAGAGACACAGGGACCGAGAGAGAGACACAGGGACCGAGAGAGAGACACAGGGACCGTGAGAGACACAAGGACCGAGAGAGAGAGACAGGGACCGAGAGAGACACAGGGACCGAGCGAGACACACAGTGACCGAGAGAGAGACACAGGGACCGAGAGAGACACAGGGACCGAGAGAGAGACAGGGACCGAGAGAGACATCGGGACCGAGAGAGACACAGGGACCGAGAGAGAGACAGCGACCGAGTGAGAGACAGGGACCGAGAGAGAGACACAGGGACCGAGAGAGAGACACAGGGACCGAGAGAGACACAGGGACCGAGAGAGAGACAGGGACCGAGAGAGACACAGGGACCGAGAGACACTCAGGGACCCAGAGAGAGACAGGGGCCGAGAGAGAGACACAGGGACCGAGAGAGACACAGGGACCGAGGGAGAGACACAGGGACCGAGAGAGAGACAGGGACCGAGAGAGAGACACAGGGACCGAGAGAGACAGGGACCGAGAGAGAGACAGGGACCGAGAGAGAGAAACAGGGACCGAGAGAGACTGGGACCGAGAGAGTCACAGGGACCGAGAGAGAGACACAGGGACCGAGAGAGACACAGGGACCGAGAGAGACAGAGGGACCGAGAGAGACACAGCGACCGAGCGAGAGACACAGGGACCGAGAGAGAGAGGGACGAGAGAGACACAGGGACCGAGAGAGAGACAGGGACCGAGGGAGAGACAGGGACCGAGAGAGACACAGGGACAGAGAGAGAGACACAGGGACGGAGAGAGACACAGGGACCGAGAGAGACACAGGGACGGAGAGAGACACAGGGACCGAGAGAGACACAGGGACCGAGTGAGAGACACAGGGACCGAGTGAGACACAGGGACCGGGTGAGACACTGGGACCGAGTGAGACAAAGGGACCGGGTGAGACACTGGGACCGAGTGAGACACAGGGACCGAGTGAGACACAGGGACCGAGAGAGAGACACAGGGACCGAGTGAGACACAGGGACCGGGTGAGACACAGGGACCGAGAGAGACACAGGGACCGAGAGAGAGACAGGGACCGAGAGAGACACAGGGACCGAGAGAGACAAAGGGACCGAGAGTGAGACAGAGGGACCGAGAGAGAGACAATGACCGAGAGAGACACAGGGACCGAGAGAGAAAAGGGGCCGAGAGTGAGACAGAGGGACCGAGAGAGAGACAATGACCGAGAGAGAGACAGAGGAACCGGGAGAGAGACAGGGACCGAGAGAGACACAGGGACCGAGGGAGAGACACAGGGACCGAGAGAGACACAGGGACCGAGAGAGAGACACAGGGACATAGAGAGAGACACAGGGACCGAGAGAGAGACACAGGGACCGAGAGAGACACAGGGACCAAGAGAGAGACACCGGGACCGAGAGAGGGACACAGGGACTGAGAGAGAGACAGGGACCGAGAGAGAGAGACAGGGACCGAGAGAGAGACACAGGGACCGAGAGAGACACAGGGACCGAGAGAGAGACACAGGGACTGAGCGAGACACACTGGGACCGAGAGAGGGACACAGGGACCGAGAGAGAGACAGGGACCGAGAGAGACATCGGGACCGAGAGAGACACAGGGACCGAGAGAGAGACAGCGACCGAGAGAGAGACAGGGACCGAGAGAGAGACACAGGGACCGAGAGAGAGACTGGGACCGAGAGAGAGACACAGGGACCGAGAGAGAGACACAGGGACCGAGAGAGACACAGGGACTGAGAGAGAGACAGGGACCGAGAGAGACACAGGGACCGAGTGAGAGACAGGGACCGAGAGAGAGACAGGGACCGAGAGAGAGACACAGGGACCGAAAGAGAAACAGGCAATGAGAGAGACACAAGGACCAAGAGAGAGACACAGGGACCGAGAGAGACACAGGGACCGAGAGAGACACGAGGACCGAGAGAGACACAGGGACCGAGAGAGACACAGGGACCGAGAGAGACACAGGGACCGAGAGGGAGACACAGGGACCGAGAGAGACACAGGGACCGAGTGAGAGACAAGGACCGAGAGAGAGACACAGGGACCGAGAGAGACACAGCGACCGAGAGAGAGACACAGGGACCGAGAGAGAGACACAGGGACCGTGAGAGACACAAGGACCGAGAGAGAGAGACAGGGACCGAGAGAGACACAGGGACCGAGCGAGACACACAGTGACCGAGAGAGAGACACAGGGACCGAGAGAGACACAGGGACCGAGAGAGAGACAGGGACCGAGAGAGACATCGGGACCGAGAGAGACACAGGGACCGAGAGAGAGACAGCGACCGAGTGAGAGACAGGGACCGAGAGAGAGACACAGGGACCGAGAGAGAGACACAGGGACCGAGAGAGACACAGGGACCGAGAGAGAGACAGGGACCGAGAGAGACACAGGGACCGAGAGACACTCAGGGACCCAGAGAGAGACAGGGGCCGAGAGAGAGACACAGGGACCGAGAGAGACACAGGGACCGAGGGAGAGACACAGGGACCGAGAGAGAGACAGGGACCGAGAGAGAGACACAGGGACAGAGAGAGACAGGGACCGAGAGAGAGACAGGGACCGAGAGAGAGACACAGGGACCGAGAGAGACAGGGACCGAGAGAGAGACAGGGACCGAGAGAGAGAAACAGGGACCGAGAGAGACTGGGACCGAGAGAGTCACAGGGACCGAGAGAGAGAGAGGGACCGAGAGAGACACAGCGACCGAGCGAGAGACACAGGGACCGAGAGAGAGACAGGGACCGAGAGAGACAGGGACCGAGAGAGACACAGGGACCGAGAGAGAGACAGGGACCGAGGGAGAGACAGGGACCGAGAGAGACAAAGGGACAGAGAGAGAGACACAGGGACGGAGAGAGACACAGGGACCGAGAGAGACACAGGGACCGAGAGAGACACAGGGACCGAGAGAGACACAGAGACCGAGAGAGAGACACAGAGACCGAGAGAGAGACACAGGGACCGAGAGAGACACAGGGAACGAGAGAGAGACACAGGGACCGAGAGAGAGATAGAGACCGAGAGAGAGACTCAGGGACAGATTGAGAGACAGGGACCGAGAGGGACACATGGACCGAGAGAGAGACTCAGGGACCGAGAGAGACACAGGGACCGAGAGAGAGAGACAGGGACCGAGAGAGAAACAGGTACCGAGTGAGAGAAACAGGGACCGAGAGAGACACAGGGACCGAGAGAGACACAGGGACCGTGAGAGAGAGACACAGGGACCGAGAGAGAGAGACAAAGGGACCGAGCGAGAGACACAGGGACCGAGAGAGACACAGGGACCGAGAGAGACACAGGGACCAAGAGAGACTCTGGGACCGAGAGAGACTCAGGGACCGAGAGAGAGACACGGGGACCGAGATAGAGACACAGCGACCGAGAGAGAGAGAATGGGACCGAGAGAGACACAGGGCCGAGAGAGACACAGGGATCGAGAGAGAGACACAGGGACCGAGAGAGATATAGGGACCGAGAGTGAGACACAGGGACCGAGAGAGACACAGAGACCGAGAGAGAGACACAGAGACCGAGAGAGAGACACAGGGACCGAGAGAGACACAGGGACCGAGAGAGAGACACAGGGACCGAGAGAGAGATAGAGACCGAGAGAGAGACTCAGGGACAGATTGAGAGACAGGGACCGAGAGGGACACATGGACCGAGAGAGAGACTCAGGGACCGAGAGAGACACAGGGACCGAGAGAGAGACACAGGGACCGAGAGAGAGACACAGGGACGGAGAGAGAGATACAGGGACCGAGAGAGAAACAGGTACCGAGTGAGAGAAACCGGGACCGAGAGAGAGACACAGGGACCGAGAGAGACACAGGGACCGAGAGAGACACAGGGAGCGAGTGAGACACAGGGAGCGAGTGAGACACAGGGAGCGAGTGAGACACAGGGACCGAGAGAAACACAGGGATCGAGAGTGAGACACAGGGACAGAGAGAGAGACAGGGACCGAGAGAGAGACACAGGGACCGAGAGAGACACAGGGACCGAGAGAGAGACACAGGGACTGAGCGAGACACACTGGGACCGAGAGAGGGACACAGGGACCGAGAGAGAGACAGGGACCGAGAGAGACATCGGGACCGAGAGAGACACAGGGACCGAGAGAGAGACAGCGACCGAGAGAGAGACAGGGACCGAGAGAGAGACACAGGGACCGAGAGAGACACAGGGACCGAGTGAGACACAGGGACCGAGAGAGAGACACAGGGACCGAGAGAGACACAGGGACTGAGAGAGAGACAGGGACCGAGAGAGACACAGGGACCGAGTGAGAGACAGGGACCGAGAGAGAGACAGGGACCGAGAGAGAGACACAGGGACCGAAAGAGAAACAGGCAATGAGAGAGACACAAGGACCAAGAGAGAGACACAGGGACCGAGAGAGACACAGGGACCGAGAGAGACACGAGGACCGAGAGAGACACAGGGACCGAGAGAGACACAGGGACCGAGAGAGACACAGGGACCGAGAGGGAGACACAGGGACCGAGAGAGACACAGGGACCGAGTGAGAGACAAGGACCGAGAGAGAGACACAGGGACCGAGAGAGACACAGCGACCGAGAGAGAGACACAGGGACCGAGAGAGAGACACAGGGACCGTGAGAGACACAAGGACCGAGAGAGAGAGACAGGGACCGAGAGAGACACAGGGACCGAGCGAGACACACAGTGACCGAGAGAGAGACACAGGGACCGAGAGAGACACAGGGACCGAGAGAGAGACAGGGACCGAGAGAGACATCGGGACCGAGAGAGACACAGGGACCGAGAGAGAGACAGCGACCGAGTGAGAGACAGGGACCGAGAGAGAGACACAGGGACCGAGAGAGAGACACAGGGACCGAGAGAGACACAGGGACCGAGAGAGAGACAGGGACCGAGAGAGACACAGGGACCGAGAGACACTCAGGGACCCAGAGAGAGACAGGGGCCGAGAGAGAGACACAGGGACCGAGAGAGACACAGGGACCGAGGGAGAGACACAGGGACCGAGAGAGAGACAGGGACCGAGAGAGAGACACAGGGACAGAGAGAGACAGGGACCGAGAGAGAGACAGGGACCGAGAGAGAGACACAGGGACCGAGAGAGACAGGGACCGAGAGAGAGACAGGGACCGAGAGAGAGAAACAGGGACCGAGAGAGACTGGGACCGAGAGAGTCACAGGGACCGAGAGAGAGAGAGGGACCGAGAGAGACACAGCGACCGAGCGAGAGACACAGGGACCGAGAGAGAGACAGGGACCGAGAGAGACAGGGACCGAGAGAGACACAGGGACCGAGAGAGAGACAGGGACCGAGGGAGAGACAGGGACCGAGAGAGACACAGGGACAGAGAGAGAGACACAGGGACGGAGAGAGACACAGGGACCGAGAGAGACACAGGGACCGAGAGAGACACAGGGACCGAGAGAGACACAGAGACCGAGAGAGAGACACAGAGACCGAGAGAGAGACACAGGGACCGAGAGAGACACAGGGAACGAGAGAGAGACACAGGGACCGAGAGAGAGATAGAGACCGAGAGAGAGACTCAGGGACAGATTGAGAGACAGGGACCGAGAGGGACACATGGACCGAGAGAGAGACTCAGGGACCGAGAGAGACACAGGGACCGAGAGAGAGAGACAGGGACCGAGAGAGAAACAGGTACCGAGTGAGAGAAACAGGGACCGAGAGAGACACAGGGACCGAGAGAGACACAGGGACCGTGAGAGAGAGACACAGGGACCGAGAGAGAGAGACAAAGGGACCGAGCGAGAGACACAGGGACCGAGAGAGACACAGGGACCGAGAGAGACACAGGGACCAAGAGAGACTCTGGGACCGAGAGAGACTCAGGGACCGAGAGAGAGACACGGGGACCGAGATAGAGACACAGCGACCGAGAGAGAGAGAATGGGACCGAGAGAGACACAGGGCCGAGAGAGACACAGGGATCGAGAGAGAGACACAGGGACCGAGAGAGATATAGGGACCGAGAGTGAGACACAGGGACCGAGAGAGCCACAGGGACCGCGAGAGAGACACAGGGACCGAGAGAGAGACGGGGACCGAGAGATAGACAGAGACCGAGAGAGACACAGGGACCGAGAGAGACACAGAGACCGAGAGAGAGACACAGAGACCGAGAGAGAGACACAGGGACCGAGAGAGACACAGGGACCGAGAGAGAGACACAGGGACCGAGAGAGAGATAGAGACCGAGAGAGAGACTCAGGGACAGATTGAGAGACAGGGACCGAGAGGGACACATGGACCGAGAGAGAGACTCAGGGACCGAGAGAGACACAGGGACCGAGAGAGAGACACAGGGACCGAGAGAGAGACACAGGGACGGAGAGAGAGATACAGGGACCGAGAGAGAAACAGGTACCGAGTGAGAGAAACCGGGACCGAGAGATTGACACAGGGACCGAGAGAGACACAGGGACCGAGAGAGACACAGGGAGCGAGTGAGACACAGGGAGCGAGTGAGACACAGGGAGCGAGTGAGACACAGGGACAGAGAGAAACACAGGGATCGAGAGTGAGACACAGAGACAGAGAGAGAGACAGGGACCAAGAGGGACACAGGGACCGAGAGAGAGACTCAGGGACCGAGAGAGAGAGACAGGGACCGAGAGAGAAACAGGGACCGATAGAGACAGGGACCGAGAGAGAGAGACACAGGGACCGAGAGAGACACAGGGACCGAGAGAGAGACACAGGGACCGAGTGAGACACAGGGACCGAAAGAGAAACACAGGGACCGATAGAGACAGGGACCGAGAGTGAGACACAGGGACCAAGAGAGACACAGGGACCGAGAGAGACACAGGGACCGAGAGAGACACAGGGACCGAGAGAGAGACACAGGGACCGAGAGAGACACAGGGACCCAGAGAGACACAGGGACCGAGAGAGAGACACAGGGACCGAGAGAGACACAGGGACCCAGAGAGACACAGGGACCGAGAGAGAAACACAGGGACCGAGAGAGAGACACAGGGACCGAGAGAGACACAGGGACCGAGAGAGACACAGGGAGCGAGTGAGACACAGGGAGCGAGTGAGACACAGGGTGCGAGTGAGACACAGGGACCGAGAGAAACATAGGGATCGAGAGTGAGACACAGGGACCGAGAGAGAGACTCAGGGACCGAGAGAGAGAGACAGGGACCGAGAGAGAAACAGGGACCGATAGAGACAGGGACCGAGAGAGAGACACAGGGACCGAGAGAGACACAGGGACCGATAGAGAAACACAGGCACCGGGAGAGAGACCGGGACCGAGAGAGACAAAGGGACCGAGAGAGAGACAGGGACCGAGAGAGAGAGACACAGGGAACGAGAGAGACACAGGGACCGAGAGAGAGAGACACAGGGACCGAGAGAGACGCAGGGACCGAGAGAAAGACACAGGGACCGAGAGAGAGACACAGGGACCGAGAGAGACACAGGGACAAAGAGAGAGAGACACAGGGACCGAGAGAGACACAGGGACCGAGAGAGACACTGGGACCGAGAGAGACACAGGGACCGAGAGAGAAACACAGGGACCGAGAGAGAGACACAGGGACCGAGAGAGGCACAGGGACCGAGAGAGACACAGGGTCCATGTGAGAGACACAGGGACCGAGAGAGAGACACAGGGACGGAGAGAGAGACACAGGGACCGAGAGAGAGACACAGGGACCGAGTGAGACACAGCGACCGAGAGAGAGACACAGGGACCGAGAGAGACACAGGGACCGAGAGAGACACAGGGAGCGAGTGAGACACAGGGACCGAGAGATACACAGGGACCGAGTGAGACACAGGGTCCATGTGAGAGACACAGGGACCGAGAGAGAGACACAGGGACGGAGAGAGAGACACAGGGACCGAGAGAGAGACACAGGGACCGAGTGAGACACAGCGAACGAGAGAGAGACACAGGGACCGAGAGAGACACAGGGACCGAGAGAGACACAGGGACCGAGTGAGACACAGGGTCCATGTGAGAGACACAGGGACCGAGAGAGAGACACAGGGACGGAGAGAGAGACACAGGGTCCGAGAGAGAGACACAGGGACCGAGTGAGACACAGCGACCGAGAGAGAGACACAGGGACCGAGAGAGACACAGGGACCGAGAGAGACACAGGGAGCGAGTGAGACACAGGGACCGAGAGAAACACAGGGACCGAGTGAGACACAGCGACCGAGAGTGAGACACAGGGACCGAGAGAGACAAAGGGACCGAGAGAGAGACAGGGATCGAGAGAGAGACACAGGGACATCGAGAGAGTCACAGGGACCGAGAGAGACACAGGTACCGAGTGAGGGAAACAGGGACCGAGAGAGAGACAGGGACCGAGAGAGAGACAGAGGGACCGAGAGAGAGACAGAGGGACCGAGAGAGAGACAGAGCGACCGAGAGAGACACAGGGACAAAGAGAGAGAGACACAGGGACCGAGAGAGAGACAGGGACCAAGAGAGAGACACAGGGACGGAGAGAGAGACACAGGGACCGAAAGAGAGACACAGGGACAGAGAGAGAGACACAGGGACCGAGAGAGACACAGGGTCCGAGTGAGACACAGGGACCGAGAGAGCCACAGGGACCGAGAGAGAGACACAGTGACCGAGAGAGACACAGGGACCGAGAGAGACACAGGGACCGAGAGAGAGACACAGGGACCGAGAGAGAGACACAGGGACCGAGAGAGAGACACAGGGACCGAGAGAGACACAGGGACCGAGAGAGAGACACAGGGACCGAGTGAGACACAGGGACCGAGAGAGAAACAGGGACCGATAGAGACAGGGACCGAGAGTGAGACGCAGGGACCAAGAGAGACACAGGGACCGAGAGAGACAGGGACCGAGAGAGAGAGACACAGGGACCGAGAGAGACAGGGACCGAGAGAGAGATACAGGGACCGAGAGAGACACAGGGACCGAGAGAGAAACACAGGGACCGGGAGAGAGACCGGGACCGAGAGAGACACAGGGACCTAGAGAGACACAGTGACCGAGAGAGACACAGGGACCGAGAGTGAGACACAGGTACCAAGAGAGAGACACAGGGACCGAGAGAGAAACAGGGACCGAGAGAGACACAGGGACCGAGAGAGAGACACAGGGACCGAGAGAGACACAGGGACCGAGAGAGACACAGGGACCGAGAGAGAGAGACACAGGGACCGAGAGAGAGACACAGGGACCGAGAGAGAGACACAGGGACCGAGAGAGAGACACAGGGACCGAGAGAGAAACAGGTACCGAGTGAGAGAAACAGGGACCGAGAGAGACACAGGGACCGAGAGAGAGAGACACAGGGAACGAGAGAGAGAGACAATGGGACCGAGAGAGAAACAGGGACCGAGAGAGACACGGGGACCGAGATAGAGACACAGCGACCGACAGAGAGAGACAGGGACCGAGAGAGACACAGGGCCGAGAGAGACACAGGGATCGAGAGAGAGACACAGGGACCGAGAGAGATATAGGGACCGAGAGAGAGACACAGGGACCGAGAGAGCCACAGGGACCGAGAGAGAGACACAAGGACCGAGAGAGACACAGTGACCGAGAGAGACTGAGGGACCGAGAGAGAGACACAGGGACGGAGAGAGAGACACAGGGACCGAACGTGAGACACAGGGACGGAGAGAGAGACACAGGGACCGAAAGAGAGACACAGGGACGGAGAGAGAGACACAGGGACCGAGAGAGAGACACAGGGACGGAGAGAGAGACACAGGGACCGAATGAGAGACACAGGGACGGAGAGAGAGAGACACAGGGACCGAGAGAGACACAGGGACCGAGTGAGACACAGGGACCGAGAGAGCCACAGGGACCGAGAGAGAGACACAGGGACCGAGAGAGACACAGTGACCGAGAGAGACACAGGGACCGAGAGAGACACAGGGACAGAGAGAGAGACACAGGGACCGAGAGAGAGACACAGGGACCGAAAGAGAGCCACAGGGACCGAGAGAGAGACACAGGGACCGAAAGAGAGACACAGGGACCGAGAGAGACAACGGGACCGTGAGAGACACAGGGTCCATGTGAGAGACACAGGGACCGAGAGATACACAGGGACCGAGAGAGAGACACAGGGACCGAGTGAGACACAGGGACCGAGAGAGAGACTCAGGGACCGAGAGAGACAAAGGGACCGAGAGAGACACAGGGAGCGAGTGAGACACAGGGAGCGAGTGAGTCACAGGGACCGAGAGAAACACAGGGACCGAGAGTGAGACACAGGGACCGAGAGAGACAAAGGGACCGAGAGAGAGACAGGGTCCGAGAGAGAGACACAGGGACATCGAGAGAGACACAGGGATCGAGAGAGACACAGGGACTGAGAGAGAGAGACACAGGGAACAAGGAGACACAGGGACCGAGACAGAGAGACACAGGGACCGAGAGAGACGCAGGGACCGAGAGAGAGACACAGGGACCGAGAGAGAGACAGAGGGACCGAGAGAGAGACAGAGGGACCGAGAGAGAGACACAGGGACCGAGA
This sequence comes from Carcharhinus amblyrhynchos, assembly GCF_965287045.1. Taxonomy (NCBI): domain Eukaryota; kingdom Metazoa; phylum Chordata; class Chondrichthyes; order Carcharhiniformes; family Carcharhinidae; genus Carcharhinus; species Carcharhinus amblyrhynchos. The sequence continues at coordinate 230,093 of NW_027649866.1, forward strand.
GAGACACAGGGACCGAGAGAGAGACGCAGGGACCGAGAGAGACACAGGGACAAAGAGAGAGAGACACAGGGACCGAGAGAGACACAGGACCGAGAGAGACACAGGGACCGAGAGAGAGAAACGGGGACCGAGATAGAGACACAGCGACCGAGAGAGAGAGACAGGGACCGAGAGAGACACAGGGACCGAGAGAGAGACACAGGGACCGAGAGAGATACTGGGACCGAGAGAGAGACCCAGGGACCGAGAGAGCCACAGGGACCGAGAGATAGAGACACAGGGACCGAGAGAGACACAGTGACCGAGGGAGGGACACAGGGATCGAGAGAGACACAGGGACCGAGAGTGACACAGGGACCGAGAGAGAGACACAGGGACCGAGAGAGAGACACAGGGACCGAGAGAGACACAGGGACCGTGAGAGAGACAGGACCGAGACAGAGACACAGGGACCGAGAGAGAGACACAGGGACCGAGAGAGAGACACAGGGACCGAGTGAGACACAGGGACCGAGAGAGACACAGAGACCGAGAGAGAGACAGGGACCGAGAGAGAGACACAGGGACCGAGAGAGAGACACAGGGACCGAGAGAGAGACACAGGGACCGAGTGAGACACAGGGACCCAGAGAGACACAGGGACCGAGAGAGACACAGGGAACGAGAGAGAGACAGGGACCGAGAGAGACACAGGGACCGAGAGAGACACAGAGACCGAGAGAGAGACACAGAGACCGAGAGAAAGACACAGGGACCGAGAGAGACACAGGGAACGAGAGAGAGACACAGGGACCGAGAGAGAGATAGAGACCGAGAGAGAGACTCAGGGACAGATTGAGAGACAGGGACCGAGAGGGACACATGGACCGAGAGAGAGAGACACAGGGACCGAGAGAGAGATACAGGGACCGAGAGAGAAACAGGTACCGAGTGAGAGAAACAGGGACCGAGAGAGACACAGGGACCGAGAGAGACACAGGGACCGAGAGAGAGAGACAAAGGGACCGAGCGAGAGACACAGGGACCGAGAGAGAGACAAAGGGACCGAGAGAGACACAGGGACCAAGAGAGACTCTGGGACCGAGAGAGACTCAGGGACCGAGAGAGAGACACGGGGACCGAGATAGAGACACAGCGACCGAGAGAGAGAGAATGGGACCGAGAGAGACACAGGGCCGAGAGAGACACAGGGATCGAGAGAGAGACACAGGGACCGAGAGAGATATAGGGACCGAGAGTGAGACACAGGGACCGAGAGAGCCACAGGGACCGCGAGAGAGACACAGGGACCGAGAGAGAGACGGGGACCGAGAGATAGACAGAGACCGAGAGAGACACAGGGACCGAGAGAGACACAGAGACCGAGAGAGAGACACAGAGACCGAGAGAGAGACACAGGGACCGAGAGAGACACAGGGACCGAGAGAGAGACACAGGGACCGAGAGAGAGATAGAGACCGAGAGAGAGACTCAGGGACAGATTGAGAGACAGGGACCGAGAGGGACACATGGACCGAGAGAGAGACTCAGGGACCGAGAGAGACACAGGGACCGAGAGAGAGACACAGGGACCGAGAGAGAGACACAGGGACGGAGAGAGAGATACAGGGACCGAGAGAGAAACAGGTACCGAGTGAGAGAAACAGGGAGCGAGAGAGACACAGGGACCGTGAGAGAGACAGGACCGAGACAGAGACACAGGGACCGACAGAGAGACACAGGGACCGAGAGAGAGACACAGGGACCGAGTGAGACACAGGGACCGAGAGAGACACAGAGACCGAGAGAGAGACAGGGACTGAGAGAGAGACACAGGGACCCAGAGAGACACAGGGACCGAGAGAGAGACGGGGACCGAGAGATAGACAGAGACCGAGAGAGACACAGGGACCGAGAGAGACACAGGGACCGAGAGAGAGACAGGGACCGAGAGAGACACAGGGACCGAGAGAGACACAGAGACCGAGAGAGAGACACAGAGACCGAGAGAGAGACACAGGGACCGAGAGAGACACAGGGACCGAGAGAGAGACACAGGGACCGAGAGAGAGATAGAGACCGAGAGAGAGACTCAGGGACAGATTGAGAGACAGGGACCGAGAGGGACACATGGACCGAGAGAGAGACTCAGGGACCGAGAGAGAGACACAGGGACCGAGAGAGAGACACAGGGACCGAGAGAGAGACACAGGGACCGAGAGAGAGATACAGGGACCGAGAGAGAAACAGGTACCGAGTGAGAGAAACCGGGACCGAGAGAGAGACACAGGGACCGAGAGAGACACAGGGACCGAGAGAGACACAGGGAGCGAGTGAGACACAGGGAGCAAGTGAGACACAGGGAGCGAGTGAGACACAGGGACCGAGAGAAACACAGGGATCGAGAGTGAGACACAGGGACAGAGAGAGAGACATGGACCGAGAGGGACACAGGGACCGAGAGAGAGACTCAGGGACCGAGAGAGAGAGACAGGGACCGAGAGAGAGACACAGGGACCGAGAGAGAGACACAGGGACCGAGTGAGACACAGGGACCGAGAGAGAGACAGGGACCGAGAGGGAGACAGGGACCGAGAGAGAGACTCAGGGACCGAGAGAGATACACAGGGACCGAGAGAGAGACAGGGACTGAGAGAATGACAGGGACCGAGAGAGACACAGGGACCGAGAGAGAGACACAGGGACCGAGAGAGAGACACAGGGACCGAGAGAGATACACAGGGACCGAGAGAGAGACACAGGGACTGAGTGAGACACAGGGACCGAGAGAGAGACACAGGGACCGAGAGAGACACAGGGACCTAGTGAGACACAGGGACCGAGAGAGAGACACAGGGACCGAGACAGAGACAGGGACCGAGAGAGACACAGGGACCGACTGAGACAAGGAACCGAGTGAGACACAGGGACCGAGAGAGACACAGGGACCGAGAGAGAGACTCAGGGACCGAGAGAGTGACAGGGACCGAGAGAGACACAGGGACCGACAGAGCGACACAGGGAACGAGAGAGAGACACAGGGACCGAGAGAGATAGGGACCGAGAGAGATACACAGGGACCGAGAGAGAGACTGGGACCGAGAGAGAGACACAGGGACCGAGTGAGACACAGGGACGGAGAGTGAGACACAGGGACCGAGAGAGACACAGGGACTGAGAGAGAGACACAGGGTCCGAGAGAGACACAGGGACCTAGAGAGACACAGGGACCGAGAGAGACACAGGGACCGAGAGAGACACAGGGACCGACAGAGAGACACAGGGACCGACAGAGAGACACATTGACCGAGAGAGACAGGGACCGAGAGCGAGACATAGGGACTGAGTGAGACAGGGACCGAGAGAGAGACACAGGGACCGAGAGAGTGACAGGGACCGAGAGAGACACAGGGACCGAGAGAGACACTGAGACTGAGAGAGAGACAGAGACCGAGAGAGAGACAGGGACCGAGAGAATGACAGGGACCGAGAGAGACACAGGGACCGAGAGAGAGTCACAGGGACCGAGAGAGATACACAGGGACCGAGAGAGAGACAGGGACCGAGAGAGACACAGGGACCGAGAGAGAGACACAGGGACCGAGAGAGAGACACAGGGACCGAGAGAGATACACAGGGACCGAGAGAGACACACGGACCGAGAGAGACACAGGGACCGAGAGAGAGACACAGGGACCGAGAGAGAGATAGTGACCGAGAGAGACACAGGGACCGAGAGAGAGACACAGGGACCGAGAGAGACACAGGGACCGAGAGAGAGACACAGGGACCGAGAGAGTGACAGGGACCGAGAGAGACACCGGGACCGACAGAGAGACACAGGGACCGAGAGAGAGACACAGGGACCGAGAGAGAGACACAGGGACCGAGAGAGATACACAGGGACCGAGAGAGAGACAGGGACCGAGAGAGAGACACAGGGACCGAGAGGGATACACAGGGACCGAGAGAGATACACAGGGACCGAGAGAGAGACACAGGGACCGAGGGAGACACAGGGACCGAGAGAGATACACAGGGGCCGAGAGAGAGACACAGGGACCGAGAGAGAGACATGGACCGAGAGAGAGACACAGGGACCGAGAGAGATACACAGGGACCGAGAGAGATACACAGGGACCGAGAGAGAGACACAGGGACCGAGAGAGACACAGGGACGAGGGAGACACAGGGGCCGAGAGAGAGACACCGGGACCGAGAGAGACACCGGGACCGAGAGTGACATCGGGACCGAGAGAGTCACCGGGACCGAGAGAGACACAGGGACCGAGAGAGAGACATGGACTGAGAGAGACACAGGGACCGAGAGAGAGACAGGGACTGAGAGAGACACAGGGACCGAGAGAGAGACAGGGACCGAGAGAGAAACAGGGACCGAGAGAGACACAGGGGCTGAGAGAGAGACACAGGGACCGAGCGAGAGACACAGGGACCGAGAGAGAGAGAGGGACCGAGTGAGACACAGGGACCGAGAGAGAGAGACAGGGACCGAGAGAGACACAGGGACCGAGAGAGACACAGGGACCGAGAGAGAGACAGGGACCGAGAGTGAGACACAGGGACCGAGAGAGAGACACCGGGACCGAGAGAGACACCGGGACCGAGAGAGAAACCGGGACCGAGAGAGACACAGGGACCGAGATAGAGACAGGGACCGAGAGTGAGACACAGGGAACGAGAGTGAGACACAGGGACCGAGAGAGAGACAGGGACCGAGAGAGAGACACAGGGACCGAGAAAGACACAGGGACCGAGTGAGAGACACAGGGACCGAGTGAGACACAGGGACTGAGAGAGACACAGGGACCGAGAGAGAGACACAGGGACCGAGAGAGAGACACAGGGACCGAGGGAGACACAGGAACCGAGTGAGAGACAGGGACCGAGAGAGACACACAGGGACCGAGTGAGAGACACAGGGACATAGAGAGAGACACAGGGACCGAGAGAGACACAGGGACCGAGAGAGAGAGAGACAGGGACCGAGAGAAAGACAAAGGGACCGAGAGGGACACAGTGACTGAGTGAGAGACACAGGGACCGAGAGAGAGAGACAGGGACCGAGAGAGAGACACAGGGACCGAGAGAGTGACAGGGACCGAGAGAGACACAGGGACCGACAGAGCGACACAGGGACCGAGAGAGAGACACAGGGACCGAGAGAGACAGGGACCGAGAGAGATACACAGGGACCGAGAGAGAGACAGGGACCGAGAGAGAGACACAGGGACCGAGTGAGACACAGGGACGGAGAGAGAGACACAGGGACCGAGTGAGACACAGGGACTGAGAGTGAGACACAGGGACCGAGAGAGACACAGGGACCGAGAGAGAGACACAGGGTCCGAGCGAGACACAGGGACCTAGAGAGACACAGGGACCGAGAGAGACACAGGGACCGAGTGAGACACAGGGACCGAGAGAGAGACACAGGGACCGAGAGAGACACAGGGACCGACAGAGAGACACAGGGACCGACAGAGAGACACAGGGACCGAGAGAGACAGGGACCGAGAGCGAGACATAGGGACTGAGTGAGACAGGGACCGAGAGAGAGACACAGGGACCGAGAGAGTGACAGGGACCGAGAGAGAGACAGGGACCGAGAGAATGACAGGGACCGAGAGAGACACAGGGACCGAGAGAGAGACTCAGGGACCGAGAGAGAGACACAGGGACCGAGAGAGAGACACAGGGACCGAGAGAGAGACACAGGGACCGAGAGAGAGATACAGGGACCGAGAGAGAAACAGGTACCGAGTGAGAGAAACCGGGACCGAGAGAGAGACACAGGGACCGAGAGAGACACAGGGACCGAGAGAGACACAGGGAGCGAGTGAGACACAGGGAGCAAGTGAGACACAGGGAGCGAGTGAGACACAGGGACCGAGAGAAACACAGGGATCGAGAGTGAGACACAGGGACAGAGAGAGAGACATGGACCGAGAGGGACACAGGGACCGAGAGAGAGACTCAGGGACCGAGAGAGAGAGACAGGGACCGAGAGAGAGACACAGGGACCGAGAGAGTGACAGGGACCGAGAGAGACACAGGGACCGAGAGAGAGACACAGGGACCGAGTGAGACACAGGGACCGAGAGAGAGACAGGGACCGAGAGGGAGACAGGGACCGAGAGAGAGACTCAGGGACCGAGAGAGATACACAGGGACCGAGAGAGAGACAGGGACTGAGAGAATGACAGGGACCGAGAGAGACACAGGGACCGAGAGAGAGACACAGGGACCGAGAGAGAGACACAGGGACCGAGAGAGATACACAGGGACCGAGAGAGAGACACAGGGACTGAGTGAGACACAGGGACCGAGAGAGAGACACAGGGACCGAGAGAGACACAGGGACCTAGTGAGACACAGGGACCGAGAGAGAGACACAGGGACCGAGACAGAGACAGGGACCGAGAGAGACACAGGGACCGACTGAGACAAGGAACCGAGTGAGACACAGGGACCGAGAGAGACACAGGGACCGAGAGAGAGACTCAGGGACCGAGAGAGTGACAGGGACCGAGAGAGAGACAGGGACCGAGAGAATGACAGGGACCGAGAGAGACACAGGGACCGACAGAGCGACACAGGGTACGAGAGAGAGACACAGGGACCGAGAGAGACAGGGACCGAGAGAGATACACAGGGACCGAGAGAGAGACTGGGACCGAGAGAGAGACACAGGGACCGAGTGAGACACAGGGACGGAGAGTGAGACACAGGGACCGAGAGAGACACAGGGACTGAGAGAGAGACACAGGGTCCGAGAGAGACACAGGGACCTAGAGAGACACAGGGACCGAGAGAGACACAGGGACCGAGTGAGACACAGGGACCGAGAGAGAGACACAGGGACCGAGAGAGACACAGGGACCGAGAGAGACACAGGGACCGACAGAGAGACACAGGGACCGACAGAGAGACACAGGGACCGAGAGAGACAGGGACCGAGAGCGAGACATAGGGACTGAGTGAGACAGGGACCGAGAGAGAGACACAGGGACCGAGAGAGTGACAGGGACCGAGAGAGACACAGGGACCGAGAAAGACACTGAGACTGAGAGAGAGACAGAGACCGAGAGAGAGACAGGGACCGAGAGAATGACAGGGACCGAGAGAGACACAGGGACCGAGAGAGAGTCACAGGGACCGAGAGAGATACACAGGGACCGAGAGAGAGACAGGGACCGAGAGAGACACAGGGACCGAGAGAGAGACACAGGGACCGAGAGAGAGACACAGGGACCGAGAGAGATACACAGGGACCGAGAGAGACACACGGACCGAGAGAAACACAGGGACCGAGAGAGAGACACAGGGACCGAGAGAGAGATAGTGACCGAGAGAGACACAGGGACCGAGAGAGAGACACAGGGACCGAGAGAGACACAGGGACCGAGAGAGAGACACAGGGACCGAGAGAGTGACAGGGACCGAGAGAGACACCGGGACCGACAGAGAGACACAGGGACCGAGAGAGAGACACAGGGACCGAGAGAGAGACACAGGGACCGAGAGAGATACACAGGGACCGAGAGAGAGACAGGGACCGAGAGAGAGACACAGGGACCGAGAGGGATACACAGGGACCGAGAGAGATACACAGGGACCGAGAGAGAGACACAGGGACCGAGGGAGACACAGGGACCGAGAGAGATACACAGGGACCGAGAGAGAGAGACACAGGGACCGAGAGAGAGACATGGACCGAGAGAGAGACACAGGGACCGAGAGAGATACACAGGGACCGAGAGAGATACACAGGGACCGAGAGAGAGACACAGGGACCGAGAGAGACACAGGGACGAGGGAGACACAGGGGCCGAGAGAGAGACACCGGGACCGAGAGAGACACCGGGACCGAGAGTGACATCGGGACCGAGAGAGTCACCGGGACCGAGAGAGACACAGGGACCGAGAGAGAGACAGGGACTGAGAGAGACACAGTGACCGAGAGAGAGACAGGGACCGAGAGAGACACAGGGAGTGAGAGAGACAGAGGGACCGAGAGAGAAACAGGGACCGAGAGAGACACAGGGGCTGAGAGAGAGACACAGGGACCGAGCGAGAGACACAGGGACCGAGAGAGAGAGAGGGACCGAGTGAGACACAGGGACCGAGAGAGAGAGACAGGGACCGAGAGAGACACAGGGACCGAGAGAGACACAGGGACCGAGAGAGAGACAGGGACCGAGAGTGAGACACAGGGACCGAGAGAGAGACACCGGGACCGAGAGAGACACCGGGACCGAGAGAGAAACCGGGACCGAGAGAGACACAGGGACCGAGATAGAGACAGGGACCGAGAGTGAGACACAGGGAACGAGAGTGAGACACAGGGACCGAGAGAGAGACAGGGACCGAGAGAGAGACACAGGGACCGAGAAAGACACAGGGACCGAGTGAGAGACACAGGGACCGAGTGAGACACAGGGACTGAGAGAGACACAGGGACCGAGAGAGAGACACAGGGACCGAGAGAGAGACACAGGGACCGAGGGAGACACAGGGACATAGAGAGAGACACAGGGACCGAGAGAGACACAGTGACCGAGAGAGACCCAGGGACTGAGTGAGACACAGGGACCGAGAGAGAGACACAGGGACCGAGAGAGAGACTCAGGGACCGAGAGAGTGACAGGGACCGAGAGAGACACAGGGACCGACAGAGCGACACAGGGACCGAGAGAGAGACACAGGGACCGAGAGAGACAGGGACCGAGAGAGATACACAGGGACCGAGAGAGAGACAGGGACCGAGAGAGAGACACAGGGACCGAGTGAGACACAGGGACGGAGAGAGAGACACAGGGACCGAGTGAGACACAGGGACTGAGAGTGAGACACAGGGACCGAGAGAGACACAGGGACCGAGAGAGAGAGACACAGGGTCCGAGCGAGACACAGGGACCTAGAGAGACACAGGGACCGAGAGAGACACAGGGACCGAGTGAGACACAGGGACCGAGAGAGAGACACAGGGACCGAGAGAGACACAGGGACCGACAGAGAGACACAGGGACCGACAGAGAGACACAGGGACCGAGAGAGACAGGGACCGAGAGCGAGACATAGGGACTGAGTGAGACAGGGACCGAGAGAGAGACACAGGGACCGAGAGAGTGACAGGGACCGAGAGAGACACAGGGACCGAGAGAGACACAGGGACCGAGAGAGAGCCACAGGGACCGAGAGAGACACTGGGACTGAGAGAGAGACAGAGACCGAGAGAGAGACAGGGACCGAGAGAATGACAGGGACCGAGAGAGACACAGGGACCGAGAGAGAGACACAGGGACCGAGAGAGATACACAGGGACCGAGAGAGAGACAGGGACCGAGAGAGACACAGGGACCGAGAGAGAGACACAGGGACCGAGAGAGAGACACAGGGACCGAGAGAGATACACAGGGACCGAGAGAGACACACGGACCGAGAGAGACACAGGGACCGAGAGAGAGACACAGGGACCGAGAGAGAGATACAGGGACCGAGAGAGACACAGGGACCGAGAGAGAGACACAGGGACCGAGAGAGACACAGGGACCGAGAGAGAGACACAGGGACCGAGAGAGTGACAGGGACCGAGAGAGACACCGGGACCGACAGAGAGACACAGGGACCGAGAGAGAGACACAGGGACCGAGAGAGACAGGGACCAAAGAGAGACACAGGGACCGAGAGAGACACAGGGACCGAGAGAGACACAGGGACCGAGAGAGACTCAGGCACCGAGAGAGAGACACAGGGACCGAGAGAGACAGGGACCGTGAGAGAGACACAGGGACCGAGAGAGAGACACAGAGACCGAGAGAGACACAGGGACCGAGAGAGACACAGGGACCGAGAGAGAGACAGGGACCGAGAGAGACTCAAAGACCGAGTGAGGGACACAGGGACCGAGTGAGACACAGGGCCCGAGAGTGAGACACAGGGACCGAAAGAGAGACACAGGGACCGAGAGAGAGACACAGGGACCGAGAGAGAGACAGGGACCGAGAGAGAGACACAGGGACCGAGAGAGACTCAGGGACCGAGTGAGACACAGGGACCGAGAGAGAGATAGGGACCGAGAGAGACACAGGCACTGAGTGAGACAAGGAACCGAGTGAGAGACACAGGGACCGAAAGAGAGACACAGGGACCGAGAGAGAGACACAGGGACCTAGAGAGACAGGAACCGAGTGGGACTCAGAGACCGAGAGAGAGGCAGGGACCGAGTGAGACACAGGGACCCTGTGAGATACAGGGACCGAGTGGGGCACAGGGACCGAGAGAGATACACAGGGACCGAGAGAGAGACACAGGGACCGAGAGGGATACACAGGGACCGAGAGAGATACACAGGGACCGAGAGAGAGACACAGGGACCGAGGGAGACACAGGGACCGAGAGAGATACACAGGGACCGAGAGAGAGAGACACAGGGACCGAGAGAGAGACATGGACCGAGAGAGAGACACAGGGACCGAGAGAGATACACAGGGACCGAGAGAGATACACAGGGACCGAGAGAGAGACACAGGGACCGAGAGAGACACAGGGACGAGGGAGACACAGGGGCCGAGAGAGAGACACCGGGACCGAGAGAGACACCGGGACCGAGAGTGACATCGGGACCGAGAGAGTCACCGGGACCGAGAGAGACACAGGGACCGAGAGAGAGACAGGGACTGAGAGAGACACAGTGACCGAGAGAGAGACAGGGACCGAGAGAGACACAGGGAGTGAGAGAGACAGAGGGACCGAGAGAGAAACAGGGACCGAGAGAGACACAGGGGCTGAGAGAGAGACACAGGGACCGAGCGAGAGACACAGGGACCGAGAGAGAGAGAGGGACCGAGTGAGACACAGGGACCGAGAGAGAGAGACAGGGACCGAGAGAGACACAGGGACCGAGAGAGACACAGGGACCGAGAGAGAGACAGGGACCGAGAGTGAGACACAGGGACTGAGAGAGAGACACCGGGACCGAGAGAGACACCGGGACCGAGAGAGAAACCGGGACCGAGAGAGACACAGGGACCGAGATAGAGACAGGGACCGAGAGTGAGACACAGGGAACGAGAGTGAGACACAGGGACCGAGAGAGAGACAGGGACCGAGAGAGAGACACAGGGACCGAGAAAGACACAGGGACCGAGTGAGAGACACAGGGACCGAGTGAGACACAGGGAGCGAGTGAGACACAGGGACCGAGTGAGACACAGGGACTGAGAGAGACACAGGGACCGAGAGAGAGACACAGGGACCGAGAGAGAGACACAGGGACCGAGGGAGACACAGGGACCGAGTGAGAGACAGGGACCGAGAGAGACACACAGGGACCGAGTGATAGACACAGGGACATAGAGAGAGACACAGGGACCGAGAGAGACACAGTGACCGAGAGAGACCCAGGGACTGAGTGAGACACAGGGACCGAGAGAGAGACACAGGGACCGAGAGAGAGACTCAGGGACCGAGAGAGTGACAGGGACCGAGAGAGACACAGGGACCGACAGAGCGACACAGGGACCGAGAGAGAGACACAGGGACCGAGAGAGACAGGGACCGAGAGAGATACACAGGGACCGAGAGAGAGACAGGGACCGAGAGAGAGACACAGGGACCGAGTGAGACACAGGGACGGAGAGAGAGACACAGGGACCGAGTGAGACACAGGGACTGAGAGTGAGACACAGGGACCGAGAGAGACACAGGGACCGAGAGAGAGAGACACAGGGTCCGAGCGAGACACAGGGACCTAGAGAGACACAGGGACCGAGAGAGACACAGGGACCGAGTGAGACACAGGGACCGAGAGAGAGACACAGGGACCGAGAGAGACACAGGGACCGACAGAGAGACACAGGGACCGACAGAGAGACACAGGGACCGAGAGAGACAGGGACCGAGAGCGAGACATAGGGACTGAGTGAGACAGGGACCGAGAGAGAGACACAGGGACCGAGAGAGTGACAGGGACCGAGAGAGACACAGGGACCGAGAGAGACACAGGGACCGAGAGAGAGCCACAGGGACCGAGAGAGACACTGGGACTGAGAGAGAGACAGAGACCGAGAGAGAGACAGGGACCGAGAGAATGACAGGGACCGAGAGAGACACAGGGACCGAGAGAGAGACACAGGGACCGAGAGAGATACACAGGGACCGAGAGAGAGACAGGGACCGAGAGAGACACAGGGACCGAGAGAGAGACACAGGGACCGAGAGAGAGACACAGGGACCGAGAGAGATACACAGGGACCGAGAGAGACACACGGACCGAGAGAGACACAGGGACCGAGAGAGAGACACAGGGACCGAGAGAGAGATACAGGGACCGAGAGAGACACAGGGACCGAGAGAGAGACACAGGGACCGAGAGAGACACAGGGACCGAGAGAGAGACACAGGGACCGAGAGAGTGACAGGGACCGAGAGAGACACCGGGACCGACAGAGAGACACAGGGACCGAGAGAGAGACACAGGGACCGAGAGAGACAGGGACCAAAGAGAGACACAGGGACCGAGAGAGACACAGGGACCGAGAGAGACACAGGGACCGAGAGAGACTCAGGCACCGAGAGAGAGACACAGGGACCGAGAGAGACAGGGACCGTGAGAGAGACACAGGGACCGAGAGAGAGACACAGAGACCGAGAGAGACACAGGGACCGAGAGAGACACAGGGACCGAGAGAGAGACAGGGACCGAGAGAGACTCAAAGACCGAGTGAGGGACACAGGGACCGAGTGAGACACAGGGCCCGAGAGTGAGACACAGGGACCGAAAGAGAGACACAGGGACCGAGAGAGAGACACAGGGACCGAGAGAGAGACAGGGACCGAGAGAGAGACACAGGGACCGAGAGAGACTCAGGGACCGAGTGAGACACAGGGACCGAGAGAGAGATAGGGACCGAGAGAGACACAGGCACTGAGTGAGACAAGGAACCGAGTGAGAGACACAGGGACCGAAAGAGAGACACAGGGACCGAGAGAGAGACACAGGGACCTAGAGAGACAGGAACCGAGTGGGACTCAGAGACCGAGAGAGAGGCAGGGACCGAGTGAGACACAGGGACCCTGTGAGATACAGGGACCGAGTGGGGCACAGGGACCGAGAGAGATACACAGGGACCGAGAGTGAGACACAGGGACCGAGAGAGACACAGGGACCGAGTGAGACGCAGGGACCGAGAGAGACACAGGGACCAAGGGAGACACAGGGACCGAGAGAGAGACACAGGGACCGAGAGAGACACAGGGACCGAGAGAGAGACACAGGGACCGAGAGAGACACAGGGACCGAGAGAGAGACACAGGGACCGAGTGAGAGACAGGGACCGAGAGAGAGACACAGGGACCGAGAGAGACACAGGGAACGAGAGAGACACAGGGACCGAGAGAGACACAGGCACCGAGTGAGACAAGGAACCGAGTGAGACACAGGGACCGAGAGAGAGACACAGGGACCGAGAGAGACACAGGGACCGAGAGAGAGACAAAGGGACCGAGAGAGACAGAGGGACCGAGTGAGACAGGGACCGAGCGAGAGTCAGGGACCGATAGAGACACAGGGACGGAGAGAGAGACAGGGACCGAGAGAGAGACAGAGGGACCGAGAGAGAGACAGAGGGACCGAGAGAGACACAGGGACCGAGTGAGACAAGGAACCGATTGAGACACAGGGACCGAGAGAGACACAGGGACCGAGAGAGACACAGGGACCGAGTGAGACAGGGACCGAGAGAGAGTCACAGGGACCGAGAGAGACAGGGACCGAGAGAGAGACACAGGGACCGAGAGAGTGACAGGGACCGTGAGAGACACAGGGACCGAGAGAGAGACACAGGGACCGAGTGAGACACAGGGACCGAGAGAGGGACTGGGTCCGAGAGAGAGACAGGGACCGAGAGAGTGTCTCAGGGACCGAGAGAGATACACAGGGACCGAGAGAGAGACAGGGACTGAGAGAATGACAGGGACCGAGAGAGACACAGGGACCGAGAGAGTGACAGGGACCGAGAGAGATACAGGGACCGAGAGAGAGACAGGGACCGAGAGAATGACAGGGACTGAGAGAGACACAGGGACCGAGAGAGAGACACAGGGACCGAGAGAGAGGCACAGGGACCGAGTGAGACACAGGGACCGAGAGAGACACAGGGACCGAGAGAGACACAGGGACCGAGAGAGAGACAGGGACCGAGAGAGAGAGACAGGGACCGAGAGAGAGACAGGGACCGAGAGAGAGACAGGGACCGAGAGAGAGAGACAGGGACCGAGTGAGACACAGGGACCGAGAGAGACACAGGGACCGAGAGAGAGACAGGTACCGAGAGAGACACAGGGACCGAGAGAGACACAGGGACCGAGAGAGAGACAGGGACCGTGAGAGAGAGAGGGACCGAGAGTGAGACACAGGGACGGAGAGAGAGAGATACAGGGACCGAGTGAGACACAGGGAACGAGAGAGACACAGGGACTGAGAGAGACACAGGGACCGAGTGAGACACAGGGACCGAGAGAGAGACAGGGACCGAGAGAGACACAGGGACCGATAGAGAACAGGGACCGAGAGAGACACAGGGACCGAGAGAGAGACACAGGGACCGAGAGAGAGACACAGGGCGCGAGAGAGACACAGGGAGCGAGAGAGAGACACAGGGACTGAGAGAGAGACATAGGGACCGAGAGAGACACAGGGAGCGATAGAGACACAGGGAGCGAGAGAGACACAGGGACCGAGAGAGACACAGGGACCGAGAGAGAGACACAGGGACCGAGTGAGACACAGGGACCGAGTTAGACACAGGGACCGAGAGAGACACAGGGACCGAGAGAGAGACAGGGACCGAGAGAGACATAGGGACCGACAGAGAGACACAGGGACCGACAGAGAGACACAGGGACCGAGAGAGAGACACAGGGACCGAGAGAGACACAGGGACCGAGAGAGAGACAGGGACCAAGAGAGATACACAGGGACCGAGAGAGAGACACAGGGACCGAGAGAGAGACACAGGGACCGAGAGAGACACAGGGACCGAGAGAGACACAGGGACCAAGAGAGATACACAGGGACCGAGAGAGAGACACAGGGACCGAGAGAGAGACACAGGGACCGAGAGAGAGACACAGGGACCGAGAGAGACACAGGGACCGAGAGAGACACAGGGACCTAGAGCGAGACACAGGGACTGAGTGAGACAGGGACCGAGAGAGAGACACAGGGACCGAGAGAGTGACAGGGACCGAGAGAGACACAGGGACCGAGAGAGAGCCACAGGGACCGAGAGAGACACAGGGACTGAGAGAGAGACACAGACCGAGAGAGAGACAGGGACCGAGAGAGAGACAGGGACCGAGAGAATGACAGGGACCGAGAGAGACACAGGGACCGAGAGTGAGACACAGGGGCCGAGAGAGATACACAGGGACCGAGAGATAGACAGGGACCGAGAGAGACACAGGGACCGAGAGAGAGACACAGGGACCGAGAGAGAGATAGGGACCGAGAGAGAGACACTGGGACCGAGAGAGTGACAGGGTCCGAGAGAGACACAGGGACCGAGAGAGAGACACAGGGACCGAGAGAGAGACACAGGGCGCGAGAGAGACACAGGGAGCGAGAGAGAGACACAGGGACTGAGAGAGAGACATAGGGACCGAGAGAGACACAGGGAGCGATAGAGACACAGGGAGCGAGAGAGACACAGGGACCGAGAGAGACACAGGGACCGAGAGAGAGACACAGGGACCGAGTGAGACACAGGGACCGAGTTAGACACAGGGACCGAGAGAGACACAGGGACCGAGAGAGAGACAGGGACGGAGAGAGACATAGGGACCGACAGAGAGACACAGGGACCGACAGAGAGACACAGGGACCGAGAGAGAGACACAGGGACCGAGAGAGACACAGGGACCGAGAGAGAGACAGGGACCAAGAGAGATACACAGGGACCGAGAGAGAGACACAGGGACCGAGAGAGAGACACAGGGACCGAGAGAGACACAGGGACCGAGAGAGACACAGGGACCAAGAGAGATACACAGGGACCGAGAGAGAGACACAGGGACCGAGAGAGAGACACAGGGACCGAGAGAGAGACACAGGGACCGAGAGAGACACAGGGACCGAGAGAGACACAGGGACCTAGAGCGAGACACAGGGACTGAGTGAGACAGGGACCGAGAGAGAGACACAGGGACCGAGAGAGTGACAGGGACCGAGAGAGACACAGGGACCGAGAGAGAGCCACAGGGACCGAGAGAGACACAGGGACTGAGAGAGAGACACAGACCGAGAGAGAGACAGGGACCGAGAGAGAGACAGGGACCGAGAGAATGACAGGGACCGAGAGAGACACAGGGACCGAGAGTGAGACACAGGGGCCGAGAGAGATACACAGGGACCGAGAGATAGACAGGGACCGAGAGAGACACAGGGACCGAGAGAGAGACACAGGGACCGAGAGAGAGATAGGGACCGAGAGAGAAACACTGGGACCGAGAGAGTGACAGGGTCCGAGAGAGACACAGGGACCGACAGAGAGACACAGGGACCAAGAGAGAGACAGGGACCGAGAGAGACACAGGGACAGAGAGAGAGACACAGGGACCGAGAGAGAGACAGGGACCGAGAGAGAGAGACACAGGGAACGACAGAGACACAGGGACCGAGAGAGACGCAGGGACCGAGAGAAAGACACAGGGACCGAGAGAGAGACACAGGGACCGAGAGAGACACAGGGACAAAGAGAGAGAGACACAGGGACCGAGAGAGACACAGGGACCGAGAGAGACACAGGGACCGAGAGAGAGACACAGGGACCGAGAGAGACACAGGGACCGAGAGAGAGACACAGGGACCGAGAGAGACGCAGGGCCCGAGAGAGACACAGGGAGCGAGTGAGACACAGGGAGCGAGTGAGACACAGGGAGCGAGTGAGACACAGGGACCGAGAGAAACACAGGGATCGAGAGTGAGACACAGGGACAGAGAGAGAGACACAGGGACCGAGAGAGAGACAGAGGGACCGAGAGAGAGACTCAGGGACCGAGAGAGAGAGACAGGGACCGAGAGAGAAACAGGGACCGATAGAGACAGGGACCGAGAGAGAGACACAGGGACCGAGAGAGACACAGGGACCGAGAGAGACACAGTGACCGAGAGAGACACAGGGACCGAGAGTGAGACACAGGTACCAAGAGAGAGACACAGGGAACGAGAGAGAAACAGGGACCGAGAGAGACGCAGGGACCGAGAGAGAGACACAGGGACCGAGAGAGACACAGGGACCGAGAGAGAGAGACACAGGGACCGAGAGAGAGACACAGGGACCGAGAGAGAGATACAGGGACCGAGAGAGAAACAGGTACCGAGTGAGAGAAACAGGGACCGAGAGAGACACAGGGAACGAGAGAGACACAGGGACCGAGAGAGAGAGACAAAGGGACCGAGAGAGAGACACAGGGACCGAGAGAGTGACACAGGGACCGAGAGAGACACAGGGACAAAGAGAGAGAGACACAGGGACCGAGAGAGACACAGGGACCGAGAGAGACACTGGGACCGAGAGAGAGACACAGGGACCGAGAGAGAGACACGGGGACCGAGATAGAGACACAGCGACCGAGAGAGAGAGACAGGGACCGAGAGAGACACAGGACCGAGAGAGACACAGGGATCGAGAGAGAGACACAGGGACCGAGAGAGAGACACAGGGACCGAGAGAGCCACAGGGACCGAGAGAGAGACACAGGGACCGAGAGAGAGACACAGGGACCGAGAGAGCCACAGGGACCGAGAGAGAGACACAGGGACCGAGAGAGACACAGGGACCGAGAGAGACTGAGGGACCGAGAGAGAGACACAGGGACGGAGAGAGAGACACAGGGACCGAACGAGAGACACAGGGACGGAGAGAGAGACACAGGGACCGAAAGAGAGACACAGGGACGGAGAGAGAGACACAGGGACCGAGAGAGACACAGGGACGGAGAGAGAGACACAGGGACCGAGAGAGAGACACAGGGACGGAGAGAGAGACACAGGGACCGAAAGAGAGACACAGGGACGGAGAGAGAGACACAGGGACCGAAAGGGAGACACAGGGAACGAGAGAGACACAGGACCGAGAGAGACACAGGGACCGAGAGAGAGACACGGGGACCGAGATAGAGACACAGGGACCGACAGAGATACTGGGACCGAGAGAGAGACACAGGGACCGAGAGAGCCACAGGGACCGAGAGAGAGACACAGGGACCGAGAGAGACACAGTGACCGAGAGAGACACAGGGACCAAGAGAGACACAGGGACCGAGAGAGAGACACAGGGATCGAGAGAGACACAGGGACCGAGAGAGAGACACAGGGAACGAGAGAGAGACACAGGGACCGAGAGAGAGATACAGGGACCGAGAGAGAGATACAGGGACCGAGAGAGAAACAGGTACCGAGTGAGAGAAACCGGGACCGAGAGAGACACAGGGACCGAGAGAGAGAGAAACAGGGAACGAGAGAGACACAGGGACCGAGAGAGAGACAGAGGGACCGAGAGAGACGCAGGGACCGAGAGAGAGACACAGGGACCGAGAGAGAGACACAGGGACCGAGAGAGAGACACAGGGACCGAGAGAGACACAGGGACAAAGAGAGAAAGACACAGGGACCGAGAGAGACACAGGGACCGAGAGAGACAACGGGACCGAGTGAGACACAGGGACCGAGTGAGACACAGGGTCCATGTGAGAGACACAGGGACCGAGAGAGAGACACAGGGACGGAGAGAGAGACACAGGGACCGAGAGAGAGACACAGGGACCGAGTGAGACCCAGCGACCGAGAGAGAGACACAGGGACCGAGAGAGACACAGGGACCGAGAGAGAGACACAGGGACCGAGTGAGACCCAGCGACCGAGAGAGAGACACAGGGACCGAGAGAGACACAGGGAGCGAGTGAGACACAGGGACCGAGAGAAACACAGGGACCGAGAGTGAGACACAGGGACCGAGAGAGACAAAGGGACCGAGAGAGAGACAAGGACCGAGAGAGAGACACAGGGACATCGAGAAAGACACAGGGACCGAGAGAGACACAGGTACCGAGTGAGGGAAACAGGGACCGAGAGAGAGACAGGGACCGAGAGAGAGACAGAGGGACCGAGAGAGACACAGGGACCGAGAGAGACACAGGGACGGAGAGAGAGACACAGGGACCGAAAGAGAGACACAGGGACAGAGAGAGAGACACAGGGACCGAGAGAGACACAGGTACCGAGTGAGGGAAACAGGGACCGAGAGAGAGACAGGGACCGAGTGAGGGAAACAGGGACCGAGAGAGACACAGGGACAAAGAGAGAGAGACACAGGGACCGAGAGAGAGACAGGGACCGAGAGAGAGACACAGGGACGGAGAGAGAGAAACAGGGACCGAAAGAGAGACACAGGGACAGAGAGAGAGACACAGGGACCGAGAGAGACAAAGGGACCGAGTGAGACACAGGGACCGAGAGAGCCACAGGGACCGAGAGAGAGACACAGTGACCGAGAGAGACACAGGGACCGAGAGACAGACACAGGGACCGAGAGAGAGACACAGGGACCGAGAGAGACACAGGGACCGAGTGAGACACAGGGACCGAGAGAGAAACAGGGACCGATAGAGACAGGGACCGAGAGTGAGACACAGGGACCGAGAGAGACACAGGGACCGAGAGAGACACAGGGACCGAGAGAGACACAGGGACCGAGAGAGAAACACAGGGACCGAGAGAGAGACACAGGGAGCGAGTGAGACACAGGGAGCGAGTGAGACACAGGGACCGAGAGAAACACAGGGATCGAGAGTGAGACACAGGGACAGAGAGAGAGACACAGGGACCGAGAGAGAGACAGAGGGACCGAGAGAGAGACTCAGGGACCGAGAGAGAGAGACAGGGACCGAGAGAGAAACAGGGACCGATAGAGACAGGGACCGAGAGAGAGACACAGGGACCGAGAGAGACACAGGGACCGAGAGAGACACAGTGACCGAGAGAGACACAGGGACCGAGAGTGAGACACAGGTACCAAGAGAGAGACACAGGGAACGAGAGAGAAACAGGGACCGAGAGAGACGCAGGGACCGAGAGAGAGACACAGGGACCGAGAGAGACACAGGGACCGAGAGAGAGAGACACAGGGACCGAGAGAGAGACACAGGGACCGAGAGAGAGACACAGGGACCGAGAGAGAGATACAGGGACCGAGAGAGAAACAGGTACCGAGTGAGAGAAACCGGGACCGAGAGAGACACAGGGACCGAGAGAGAGAGAAACAGGGAACGAGAGAGACACAGGGACCGAGAGAGAGACAGAGGGACCGAGAGAGACGCAGGGACCGAGAGAGAGACACAGGGACCGAGAGAGAGACACAGGGACCGAGAGAGAGACACAGGGACCGAGAGAGACACAGGGACAAAGAGAGAAAGACACAGGGACCGAGAGAGACACAGGGACCGAGAGAGACAACGGGACCGAGTGAGACACAGGGACCGAGTGAGACACAGGGTCCATGTGAGAGACACAGGGACCGAGAGAGAGACACAGGGACGGAGAGAGAGACACAGGGACCGAGAGAGAGACACAGGGACCGAGTGAGACCCAGCGACCGAGAGAGAGACACAGGGACCGAGAGAGACACAGGGACCGAGAGAGAGACACAGGGACCGAGTGAGACCCAGCGACCGAGAGAGAGACACAGGGACCGAGAGAGACACAGGGAGCGAGTGAGACACAGGGACCGAGAGAAACACAGGGACCGAGAGTGAGACACAGGGACCGAGAGAGACAAAGGGACCGAGAGAGAGACAGGGACCGAGAGAGAGACACAGGGACATCGAGAAAGACACAGGGACCGAGAGAGACACAGGTACCGAGTGAGGGAAACAGGGACCGAGAGAGAGACAGGGACCGAGAGAGAGACAGAGGGACCGAGAGAGACACAGGGACCGAGAGAGACACAGGGACGGAGAGAGAGACACAGGGACCGAAAGAGAGACACAGGGACAGAGAGAGAGACACAGGGACCGAGAGAGACACAGGTACCGAGTGAGGGAAACAGGGACCGAGAGAGAGACAGGGACCGAGTGAGGGAAACAGGGACCGAGAGAGACACAGGGACAAAGAGAGAGAGACACAGGGACCGAGAGAGAGACAGGGACCGAGAGAGAGACACAGGGACGGAGAGAGAGAAACAGGGACCGAAAGAGAGACACAGGGACAGAGAGAGAGACACAGGGACCGAGAGAGACAAAGGGACCGAGTGAGACACAGGGACCGAGAGAGCCACAGGGACCGAGAGAGAGACACAGTGACCGAGAGAGACACAGGGACCGAGAGACAGACACAGGGACCGAGAGAGAGACACAGGGACCGAGAGAGACACAGGGACCGAGTGAGACACAGGGACCGAGAGAGAAACAGGGACCGATAGAGACAGGGACCGAGAGTGAGACACAGGGACCGAGAGAGACACAGGGACCGAGAGAGACACAGGGACCGAGAGAGAAACACAGGGACCGAGAGAGAGACACAGGGAGCGAGTGAGACACAGGGAGCGAGTGAGACACAGGGACCGAGAGAAACACAGGGATCGAGAGTGAGACACAGGGACAGAGAGAGAGACACAGGGACCGAGAGAGAGACAGAGGGACCGAGAGAGAGACTCAGGGACCGAGAGAGAGAGACAGGGACCGAGAGAGAAACAGGGACCGATAGAGACAGGGACCGAGAGAGAGACACAGGGACCGAGAGAGACACAGGGACCGAGAGAGACACAGTGACCGAGAGAGACACAGGGACCGAGAGTGAGACACAGGTACCAAGAGAGAGACACAGGGAACGAGAGAGAAACAGGGACCGAGAGAGACGCAGGGACCGAGAGAGAGACACAGGGACCGAGAGAGACACAGGGACCGAGAGAGAGAGACACAGGGACCGAGAGAGAGACACAGGGACCGAGAGAGAGACACAGGGACCGAGAGAGAGATACAGGGACCGAGAGAGAAACAGGTACCGAGTGAGAGAAACAGGGACCGAGAGAGACACAGGGAACGAGAGAGACACAGGGACCGAGAGAGAGAGACAAAGGGACCGAGAGAGAGACACAGGGACCGAGAGAGTGACACAGGGACCGAGAGAGACACAGGGACAAAGAGAGAGAGACACAGGGACCGAGAGAGACACAGGGACCGAGAGAGACACTGGGACCGAGAGAGAGACACAGGGACCGAGAGAGAGACACGGGGACCGAGATAGAGACACAGCGACCGAGAGAGAGAGACAGGGACCGAGAGAGACACAGGACCGAGAGAGACACAGGGATCGAGAGAGAGACACAGGGACCGAGAGAGAGACACAGGGACCGAGAGAGCCACAGGGACCGAGAGAGAGACACAGGGACCGAGAGAGAGACACAGGGACCGAGAGAGCCACAGGGACCGAGAGAGAGACACAGGGACCGAGAGAGACACAGGGACCGAGAGAGACTGAGGGACCGAGAGAGAGACACAGGGACGGAGAGAGAGACACAGGGACCGAACGAGAGACACAGGGACGGAGAGAGAGACACAGGGACCGAAAGAGAGACACAGGGACGGAGAGAGAGACACAGGGACCGAGAGAGACACAGGGACGGAGAGAGAGACACAGGGACCGAGAGAGAGACACAGGGACGGAGAGAGAGACACAGGGACCGAAAGAGAGACACAGGGACGGAGAGAGAGACACAGGGACCGAAAGGGAGACACAGGGAACGAGAGAGACACAGGACCGAGAGAGACACAGGGACCGAGAGAGAGACACGGGGACCGAGATAGAGACACAGGGACCGACAGAGATACTGGGACCGAGAGAGAGACACAGGGACCGAGAGAGCCACAGGGACCGAGAGAGAGACACAGGGACCGAGAGAGACACAGTGACCGAGAGAGACACAGGGACCAAGAGAGACACAGGGACCGAGAGAGAGACACAGGGATCGAGAGAGACACAGGGACCGAGAGAGAGACACAGGGAACGAGAGAGAGACACAGGGACCGAGAGAGAGATACAGGGACCGAGAGAGAGATACAGGGACCGAGAGAGAAACAGGTACCGAGTGAGAGAAACCGGGACCGAGAGAGACACAGGGACCGAGAGAGAGAGAAACAGGGAACGAGAGAGACACAGGGACCGAGAGAGAGACAGAGGGACCGAGAGAGACGCAGGGACCGAGAGAGAGACACAGGGACCGAGAGAGAGACACAGGGACCGAGAGAGAGACACAGGGACCGAGAGAGACACAGGGACAAAGAGAGAAAGACACAGGGACCGAGAGAGACACAGGGACCGAGAGAGACAACGGGACCGAGTGAGACACAGGGACCGAGTGAGACACAGGGTCCATGTGAGAGACACAGGGACCGAGAGAGAGACACAGGGACGGAGAGAGAGACACAGGGACCGAGAGAGAGACACAGGGACCGAGTGAGACCCAGCGACCGAGAGAGAGACACAGGGACCGAGAGAGACACAGGGACCGAGAGAGAGACACAGGGACCGAGTGAGACCCAGCGACCGAGAGAGAGACACAGGGACCGAGAGAGACACAGGGAGCGAGTGAGACACAGGGACCGAGAGAAACACAGGGACCGAGAGTGAGACACAGGGACCGAGAGAGACAAAGGGACCGAGAGAGAGACAGGGACCGAGAGAGAGACACAGGGACATCGAGAAAGACACAGGGACCGAGAGAGACACAGGTACCGAGTGAGGGAAACAGGGACCGAGAGAGAGACAGGGACCGAGAGAGAGACAGAGGGACCGAGAGAGACACAGGGACCGAGAGAGACACAGGGACGGAGAGAGAGACACAGGGACCGAAAGAGAGACACAGGGACAGAGAGAGAGACACAGGGACCGAGAGAGACACAGGTACCGAGTGAGGGAAACAGGGACCGAGAGAGAGACAGGGACCGAGTGAGGGAAACAGGGACCGAGAGAGACACAGGGACAAAGAGAGAGAGACACAGGGACCGAGAGAGAGACAGGGACCGAGAGAGAGACACAGGGACGGAGAGAGAGAAACAGGGACCGAAAGAGAGACACAGGGACAGAGAGAGAGACACAGGGACCGAGAGAGACAAAGGGACCGAGTGAGACACAGGGACCGAGAGAGCCACAGGGACCGAGAAAGAGACACAGTGACCGAGAGAGACACAGGGACCGAGAGACAGACACAGGGACCGAGAGAGAGACACAGGGACCGAGAGAGACACAGGGACCGAGTGAGACACAGGGACCGAGAGAGAAACAGGGACCGATAGAGACAGGGACCGAGAGTGAGACACAGGGACCGAGAGAGACACAGGGACCGAGAGAGACACAGGGACCGAGAGAGACACAGGGACCGAGAGTGAGACACAGGGACCGAGAGAGACACAGGGACCGAGAGAGAGACACAGGGACCGAGAGTGAGACAGGGACCGAGAGTGAGACAGGGACCGAGAGTGACACAGGGACCGAGAGAGAGACACAGGGACCGAGAGAGACACGAGGACCGAGAGAGACACAGGGAGCGAGTGAGACACAGGGAGCGAGTGAGACACAGGGAGCGAGTGAGACACAGGGACCGAGAGAAACATAGGGATCGAGAGTGAGACACAGGGACCGAGAGAGAGACTCAGGGACCGAGAGAGAGAGAGACAGGGATCAAAGAGAGAAACAGGGACCGATAGAGACAGGGACCGAGAGAGAGACACAGGGACCGAGAGAGACACAGGGACCGAGAGAGAAACACAGGGACCGAGAGAGAGACAGGGACCGAGAGAAAGAGAGACACAGGGAACGAGAGAGACACAGGGACCGAGAGAGAGAGACACAGGGACCGAGAGAGACGCAGGGACCGAGAGAAAGACACAGGGACCGAGAGAGAGACACAGGGACCGAGAGAGACACAGGGACAAAGAGAGAGAGACACAGGGACCGAGAGAGACACAGGGACCGAGAGAGACACTGGGACCGAGAGAGACACAGGGACCGAGAGAGAAACACAGGTACCGAGAGAGAGACACAGCGACCGAGAGAGACACAGGGACCGAGAGAGACACAGGGTCCATGTGAGAGACACAGGGACCGAGAGAGAGACACAGGGACGGAGAGAGAGACACAGGGACCGAGAGAGAGACACAGGGACCGAGTGAGACACAGCGACCGAGAGAGAGACACAGGGACCGAGAGAGACACAGGGACCGAGAGAGACACAGGGAGCGAGTGAGACACAGGGACCGAGAGATACACAGGGACCGAGTGAGACACAGGGTGCATGTGAGAGACACAGGGACCGAGAGAGAGACACAGGGACGGAGAGAGAGACACAGGGACCGAGAGAGAGACACAGGGACCGAGTGAGACACAGCGACCGAGAGAGAGACACAGGGACCGAGAGAGACACAGGGACCGAGAGAGACACAGGGACCGAGTGAGACACAGGGTCCATGTGAGAGACACAGGGACCGAGAGAGAGACACAGGGACGGAGAGAGAGACACAGGGACCGAGAGAGAGACACAGGGACCGAGTGAGACACAGCGACCGAGAGAGAGACACAGGGACCGAGAGAGACACAGGGACCGAGAGAGACACAGGGAGCGAGTGAGACACAGGGACCGAGAGAAACACAGGGACCAAGTGAGACACAGCGACCGAGAGTGAGACACAGTGACCGAGAGAGACAAAGGGACCGAGAGAGAGACAGGGACCGAGAGAGAGACACAGGGACATCGAGAGAGACACAGGGACCGAGAGAGACACAGGTACCGAGTGAGGGAAACAGGGACCGAGAGAGAGACAGGGACTGAGAGAGAGACAGAGGGACCGAGAGAGAGACAGAGGGACCGAGAGAGAGACAGAGCGACCGAGAGAGACACAGGGACAAAGAGAGAGAGACACAGGGACCGAGAGAGAGACAGGGACCAAGAGAGAGACACAGGGACGGAGAGAGAGACACAGGGACCGAAAGAGAGACACAGGGACAGAGAGAGAGACACAGGGACCGAGAGAGACACAGGGACCGAGTGAGACACAGGGACCGAGAGAGCCACAGGGTCCGAGAGAGAGACACAGTGACCGAGAGAGACACAGGGACCGAGAGAGACACAG
This sequence comes from Carcharhinus amblyrhynchos, assembly GCF_965287045.1. Taxonomy (NCBI): domain Eukaryota; kingdom Metazoa; phylum Chordata; class Chondrichthyes; order Carcharhiniformes; family Carcharhinidae; genus Carcharhinus; species Carcharhinus amblyrhynchos. Next base: position 256,277 of record NW_027649866.1, read on the forward strand.
GGACCGAGAGAGAGACACAGGGACCGAGAGAGAGACACAGGGACCGAGAGAGAGACACAGGGACCGAGAGAGACACAGGGACCGAGAGAGAGACACAGGGACCGAGTGAGACACAGGGACCGAGAGAGAAACAGGGACCGATAGAGACAGGGACCGAGAGTGAGACACAGGGACCAAGAGAGACACAGGGACCGAGAGAGACAGGGACCGAGAGAGAGACACAGGGACCGAGAGAGACAGGGACCGAGAGAGAGATACAGGGACCGAGAGAGACACAGGGACCGAGAGAGAAACACAGGGACCGGGAGAGAGACCGGGACCGAGAGAGACACAGGGACCTAGAGAGACACAGGTACCAAGAGAGAGACACAGGGACCGAGAGAGAAACAGGGACCGAGAGAGACACAGGGACCGAGAGAGAGACACAGGGACCGAGAGAGACACAGGGACCGAGAGAGACACAGGGACCGAGAGAGAGAGACACAGGGACCGAGAGAGAGACACAGGGACCGAGAGAGAGACACAGGGACCGAGAGAGAGATACAGGGACCGAGAGAGAAACAGGTACCGAGAGAGACACAGGGACCGAGAGAGAGAGACACAGGGAACGAGAGAGACACAGGGACAAAGAGAGAGAGACACAGGGACCGAGAGAGAAACAGGGACCCAGAGAGACACTGGGACCGAGAGAGACACAGGGACCGAGATAGAGACACAGCGACCGAGAGAGAGAGACAGGGACCGAGAGAGACACAGGGATCGAGAGAGAGACACAGGGACCGAGAGAGATATAGGGACCGAGAGAGAGACACAGGGACCGAGAGAGCCACAGGGACCGAGAGAGAGACAGTGACCGAGAGAGAGAGAGAGACTGAGGGACCGAGAGAGAGACACAGGGACGGAGAGAGAGACACAGGGACCGAGAGAGACACAGTGACCGAGAGAGAGAGAGAGACTGAGGGACCGAGAGAGAGACACAGGGACGGAGAGAGAGACACAGGGACCGAACGAGAGACACAGGGACGGAGAGAGAGACACAGGGACCGAAAGAGAGACACAGGGACGGAGAGAGAGACACAGGGACCGAATGAGAGACACAGGGACGGAGAGAGAGACACAGGGACCGAGAGAGACACAGGGACCGAGTGAGACACAGGGACCGAGAGAGAGACACAGGGACCGAGAGAGAGACACAGGGACCGAAAGAGAGACACAGGGACCGAGAGGGACAACGGGACCGTGAGAGACACAGGGTCCATGTGAGAGACACAGGGACCGAGAGATACACAGGGACCGAGAGAGAGACACAGGGACCGAGTGAGACACAGGGACTGAGAGAGAGACTCAGGGACCGAGAGAGACAAAGGGACCGAGATAGACACAGGGAGCGAGTGAGACACAGGGAGCGAGTGAGTCACAGGGAGCGAGAGAAACACAGGGACCGAGAGTGAGACACAGGGACCGAGAGAGACACAGGGACCGAGAGAGAGACAGGGACCGAGAGAGAGACACAGGGACATCGAGAGAGACACAGGGACCGAGAGAGACACAGGGACTGAGAGAGAGAGACACAGGGAACAAGGAGACACAGGGACCGAGACAGAGAGACACAGGGACCGAGAGAGACGCAGGGACCGAGAGAGAGACACAGGGACCGAGAGAGAGACAGAGGGACCGAGAGAGAGACAGAGGGACCGAGAGAGAGACAGAGGGACCGAGAGAGAGACACAGGGACCGAGAGAGACACAGGGACCGAGAGAGAGACGCAGGGACCGAGAGAGACACAGGGACAAAGAGAGAGAGACACAGGGACCGAGAGAGACACAGGACCGAGAGAGACACAGGGACCGAGAGAGAGAAACGGGGACCGAGATAGAGACACAGCGACCGAGAGAGAGAGACAGGGACCGAGAGAGACGCAGGTCCGAGAGAGACACAGGGACCGAGAGAGAGACACAGGGACCAAGAGAGTTACTGGGACCGAGAGAGAGACCCAGGGACCGAGAGAGCCACAGGGACCGAGAGATAGAGACACAGGGACCGAGAGAGACACAGTGACCGAGGGAGGGACACAGGGATCGAGAGAGACACAGGGACCGAGAGTGACACAGGGACCGAGAGAGAGACACAGGGACCGAGAGAGAGACACAGGGACCGAGAGAGACACAGGGACCGTGAGAGAGACAGGACCGAGACAGAGACACAGGGACCGAGAGAGAGACACAGGGACCGAGAGAGAGACACAGGGACCGAGTGAGACACAGGGACCGAGAGAGACACAGAGACCGAGAGAGAGACGGGGACCGAGAGATAGACAGAGACCGAGAGAGACACAGGGACCGAGAGAGACACAGGGACCGAGAGAGAGACAGGGACCGAGAGAGACACAGGGACCGAGAGAGACACAGAGACCGAGAGAGAGACACAGAGACCGAGAGAGAGACACAGGGACCGAGAGAGACACAGGGACCGAGAGAGAGACACAGGGACCGAGAGAGAGATAGAGACCGAGAGAGAGACTCAGGGACAGATTGAGAGACAGGGACCGAGAGGGACACATAGACCGAGAGAGAGACTCAGGGACCGAGAGAGAGAGACAGGGACCGAGAGAGAAACGGGTACCGAGTGAGAGAAACAGGGACCGAGAGAGACACAGGGACCGAGAGAGACACAGGGACCGTGAGAGAGAGACACAGGGAACGAGAGAGACACAGGGACCGAGAGAGAGAGACAAAGGGACCGAGAGAGACACAGGGACCAAGAGAGAGAGACACAGGGACCGAGAGAGACACAGGGACAACGAGAGAGAGACACAGGGACCGAGAGAGACACAGGGACCAAGAGAGACTCTGGGACCGAGAGAGACACGGGGACCGAGATAGAGACACAGCGACCGAGAGAGAGAGAATGGGACCGAGAGAGACACAGGGCCGAGAGAGACACAGGGATCGAGAGAGAGACACAGGGACCGAGAGAGATATAGGGACCGAGAGTGAGACACAGGGACCGAGAGAGCCACAGGGACCGCGAGAGAGACACAGGGACCGAGAGAGAGACGGGGACCGAGAGATAGACAGAGACCGAGAGAGACACAGGGACCGAGAGAGACACAGAGACCGAGAGAGAGACACAGGGACCGAGAGAGACACAGGGACCGAGAGTGAGACACAGGGACCGAGAGAGAGATAGAGACCGAGAGAGAGACTCAGGGACAGATTGAGAGACAGGGACCGAGAGGGACACATGGACCGAGAGAGAGACTCAGGGACCGAGAGAGACACAGGGACCGAGAGAGAGACACAGGGACCGAGAGAGAGACACAGGGACCGAGAGAGAGATACAGGGACCGAGAGAGAAACAGGTACCGAGTGAGAGAAACCGGGACCGAGAGAGAGACACAGGGACCGAGAGAGACACAGGGACCGAGAAAGACACAGGGAGCGAGTGAGACACAGGGAGCGAGTGAGACACAGGGACCGAGAGAAACACAGGGATCGAGAGTGAGACACAGGGACAGAGAGAGAGACAGGGACCGAGAGGGACACAGGGACCGAGAGAGAGACTCAGGGACCGAGAGAGAGAGACAGGGACCGAGAGAGAAACAGGGACCGATAGAGACAGGGACCGAGAGAGAGAGACACAGGGACCGAGAGAGACACAGGGACCGAGAGAGAGACACAGGGACCGAGTGAGACACAGGGACCGAGAGAGAAACAGGGACCGATAGAGACAGGGACCGAGAGTGAGACACAGGGACCAAGAGAGACACAGGGACCGAGAGAGACACAGGGACCGAGAGAGAGACACAGGGACCGAGAGAGAGACACAGGGACCGAGAGAGACACAGGGACCGAGAGAGACACAGGGACCGAGAGAGAAACACAGGGACCGAGAGAGAGACACAGGGACCGAGAGAGACACAGGGACCGAGAGAGACACAGGGACCGAGAGAGACACAGGGAGCGAGTGAGACACAGGGAGCGAGTGAGACACAGGGAGCGAGTGAGACACAGGGAGCGAGTGAGACACAGGGACCGAGAGAGACACAGGGACCGAGAGTGAGACACAGGGACCGAGAGAGAGACTCAGGGACCGAGAGAGAGAGACAGGGACCGAGAGAGAAACAGGGACCGATAGAGACAGGGACCGAGAGAGAGACACAGGGACCGAGAGAGACACAGGGACCGATAGAGAAACACAGGCACCGGGAGAGAGACCGGGACCGAGAGAGACACAGGGACCGAGAGAGAGACAGGGACCGAGAGAGAGAGACACAGGGAACGAGAGAGACACAGGGACCGAGAGAGAGAGACACAGGGACCGAGAGAGACGCAGGGACCGAGAGAAAGACACAGGGACCGAGAGAGAGACACAGGGACCGAGAGAGACACAGGGACAAAGAGAGAGAGACACAGGGACCGAGAGAGACACAGGGACCGAGAAAGACACTGGGACCGAGAGAGACACAGGGACCGAGAGAGAAACACAGGGACCGACAGAGAGACACAGGGACCGAGAGAGACACAGGGACCGAGAGAGACACAGGGTCCATGTGAGAGACACAGGGACCGAGAGAGAGCACAGGGACGGAGAGAGAGACACAGGGACCGAGAGAGAGACACAGGGACCGAGTGAGACACAGCGACCGAGAGAGAGACACAGGGACCGAGAGAGACACAGGGAGCGAGTGAGACACAGGGACCGAGAGATACACAGGGACCGAGTGAGACACAGGGACCGAGAGAAACACAGGGACCGAGTGAGACACAGCGACCGAGAGTGAGACACAGGGACCGAGAGAGACAAAGGGACCGAGAGAGAGACTGGGACCGAGAGAGAGACACAGGGACATCGAGAGAGACACAGGGACCGAGAGAGACACAGGTACCGAGTGAGGGAAACAGGGACCGAGAGAGAGACAGGGACCGAGAGAGAGACAGAGGGACCGAGAGAGAGACAGAGGGACCGAGAGAGAGACAGAGCGACCGAGAGAGACACAGGGACAAAGAGAGAGAGACACAGGGACCGAGAGAGAGACAGGGACCAAGAGAGAGACACAGGGACGGAGAGAGAGACACAGGGACCGAAAGAGAGACACAGGGACCGAGAGAGAGACACAGGGACCGAGAGAGACACAGGGACCGAGTGAGACACAGGGACCGAGAGAGCCACAGGGACCGAGAGAGAGACACAGTGACCGAGAGAGACACAGGGACCGAGAGAGACACAGGGACCGAGAGAGAGACACAGGGACCGAGAGAGAGACACAGGGACCGAGAGAGAGACACAGGGACCGAGAGAGACACAGGGACCGAGAGAGAGACACAGGGACCGAGTGAGACACAGGGACCGAGAGAGAGACACAGGGACCGAGAGAGAGACACAGGGACCGAGAGAGACACAGGGACCGAGAGAGACACAGGGACCGAGAGAGAGACACAGGGACCGAGAGAGAAACAGGGACCGATAGAGACAGGGACCGAGAGTGAGACGCAGGGACCAAGAGAGACACAGGGACCGAGAGAGACAGGGACCGAGAGAGAGAGACACAGGGACCGAGAGAGACAGGGACCGAGAGAGAGATACAGGGACCGAGAGAGACACAGGGACCGCGAGAGACACAGGTACCAAGAGAGAGACACAGGGACCGAGAGAGAAACAGGGACCGAGAGAGAAACACAGGGACCGGGAGAGAGACACAGGTACCAAGAGAGAGACACAGGGACCGAGAGAGAAACAGGGACCGAGAGAGACACAGGGACCGAGAGAGACACAGGGACCGAGAGAGACACAGGGACCGAGAGAGAGAGACACAGGGACCGAGAGAGAGACACAGGGACCGAGAGAGAGACACAGGGACCGAGTGAGAGATACAGGGACCGAGAGAGACACAGGGACCGAGAGAGAGACACAGGGACCGAGAGAGACACAGGGGCAAAGAGAGAGAGACACAGTGACCGAGAGAGACACAGGGACCGAGAGAGACACTGGGACCGAGAGAGAGACACGGGGACCGAGATAGAGACACAGCGACCGAGAGAGAGTGACAGGGACCGAGAGAGATATAGGGACCGAGAGAGAGACACAGGGACCGAGAGAGACACAGGGACCGAGAGAGAGACACAAGGACCGAGAGAGACACAGTGACCGAGAGAGACACAGGGACCGAGAGAGACTGAGGGACCGAGAGAGAGACACAGGGACGGAGAGAGAGACACAGGGACCGAAAGAGAGACACAGGGACGGAGAGAGAGACACAGGGACCGAGAGAGACACAGGGACTGAGTGAGACTCAGGGACCGAGAGAGCCACAGGGACCGAGAGAGAGACACAGGGACCGCGAGAGACACAGTGACCGAGAGAGACACAGGGACCGAGAGAGAGACACAGGGACCGAGAGAGAGACACAGGGACCGAAAGAGAGACACAGGGACCGAGAGAGAGACACAGGGACCGAAAGAGAGACACAGGGACCGAGAGAGACAACGGGACCGTGAGAGACACAGGGTCCATGTGAGAGACACAGGGACCGAGAGATACACAGGGACCGAGAGAGAGACACAGGGACCGAGTGAGACACAGGGACCGAGAGAGAGACTCAGGGACCGAGAGAGACAAAGGGACCGAGAGAGAAACAGGGAGCGAGTGAGACACAGGGAGCGAGTGAGTCACAGGGACCGAGAGAAACACAGGGACCGAGAGTGAGACACAGGGACCGAGAGAGACACAGGGACCGAGAGAGAGACAGGGACCGAGAGAGAGACACAGGGACATCGAGAGAGACACAGGGACCGAGAGAGACACAGGGACTGTGAGAGGGAGACACAGGGAACAAGGAGACACAGGGACCGAGACAGAGAGACACAGGGACCGAGAGAGACGCAGGGACCGAGAGAGAGACACAGGGACCGAGAGAGAGACAGAGGGACCGAGAGAGAGACAGAGGGACCGAGAGAGAGACACAGGGACCGAGAGAGACACAGGGACCGAGAGAGAGACGCAGGGACCGAGAGAGACACAGGGACAAAGAGAGAGAGACACAGGGACCGAGAGAGACACAGGGACCGAGAGAGAGAAACGGGGACCGAGATAGAGACACAGCGACCGAGAGAGAGAGACAGGGACCGAGAGAGACGCAGGTCCGAGAGAGACACAGGGACCGAGAGAGAGACACAGGGACCGAGAGAGATACTGGGACCGAGAGAGAGACCCAGGGACCGAGAGAGCCACAGGGACCGAGAGATAGAGACACAGGGACCGAGAGAGACACAGCGACCGAGGGAGGGACACAGGGATCGAGAGAGACACAGGGACCGAGAGTGACACAGGGACCGAGAGAGAGACACAGGGACCGAGAGAGACACAGGGACCGTGAGAGAGACACAGGGACCGAGAGAGAGACACAGGGACCGAGTGAGACACAGGGACCGAGAGAGACACAGAGACCGAGAGAGAGACAGGGACCGAGAGAGAGACACAGGGACCCAGAGAGACACAGGGACCGAGAGAGTGACGGGGACCGAGAGATAGACAGAGACCGAGAGAGACACAGGGACCGAGAGAGACACAGGGACCGAGAGAGAGACAGGGACCGAGAGAGAGATAGAGACCGAGAGAGAGACTGAGGGACAGATTGAGAGACAGGGACCGAGAGGGACACATGGACCGAGAGAGAGACACAGGGACCGAGAGAGAGACACAGGAACCGAGAGAGAGACACAGGGACCGAGAGAGAAACAGGTACCGAGTGAGAGAAACCGGGACCGAGAGAGAGACACAGGGACCGAGAGAGACACAGGGACCGAGAGAGAGAGACAGGGACCGAGAGAGAAACAGGGAACGATAGAGACAGGGACCGAGAGAGAGAGACACAGGGACCGAGAGAGACACAGGGACCGAGAGAGAAACACAGGGACCGGGAGAGAGACCGGGACCGAGAGAGACACAGGGACCGAGAGAGACACAGTGACCGAGAGAGACACAGGGACCGAGAGTGAGACACAGGGACCGAAAGAGACAGGGACCGTGAGAGAGACACAGGGACCGAGAGAGAGACACAGAGACCGAGAGAGAGACACAGGGACCGAGGGAGACACAGGGTCTGAGAGAGAGACACAGGGACCGAGAGAGACACAGGGACCGAGAGAGAAACAGGGAGCGAGTGAGACACAGGGAGCGAGTGAGTCACAGGGACCGAGAGAAACACAGGGACCGAGAGTGAGACACAGGGACCGAGAGAGACACAGGGACCGAGAGAGAGACAGGGACCGAGAGAGAGACACAGGGACATCGAGAGAGACACAGGGACCGAGAGAGACACAGGGACTGTGAGAGGGAGACACAGGGAACAAGGAGACACAGGGACCGAGACAGAGAGACACAGGGACCGAGAGAGACGCAGGGACCGAGAGAGAGACACAGGGACCGAGAGAGAGACAGAGGGACCGAGAGAGAGACAGAGGGACCGAGAGAGAGACACAGGGACCGAGAGAGACACAGGGACCGAGAGAGAGACGCAGGGACCGAGAGAGACACAGGGACAAAGAGAGAGAGACACAGGGACCGAGAGAGACACAGGGACCGAGAGAGAGAAACGGGGACCGAGATAGAGACACAGCGACCGAGAGAGAGAGACAGGGACCGAGAGAGACGCAGGTCCGAGAGAGACACAGGGACCGAGAGAGAGACACAGGGACCGAGAGAGATACTGGGACCGAGAGAGAGACCCAGGGACCGAGAGAGCCACAGGGACCGAGAGATAGAGACACAGGGACCGAGAGAGACACAGCGACCGAGGGAGGGACACAGGGATCGAGAGAGACACAGGGACCGAGAGTGACACAGGGACCGAGAGAGAGACACAGGGACCGAGAGAGACACAGGGACCGTGAGAGAGACACAGGGACCGAGAGAGAGACACAGGGACCGAGTGAGACACAGGGACCGAGAGAGACACAGAGACCGAGAGAGAGACAGGGACCGAGAGAGAGACACAGGGACCCAGAGAGACACAGGGACCGAGAGAGTGACGGGGACCGAGAGATAGACAGAGACCGAGAGAGACACAGGGACCGAGAGAGACACAGGGACCGAGAGAGAGACAGGGACCGAGAGAGAGATAGAGACCGAGAGAGAGACTGAGGGACAGATTGAGAGACAGGGACCGAGAGGGACACATGGACCGAGAGAGAGACACAGGGACCGAGAGAGAGACACAGGAACCGAGAGAGAGACACAGGGACCGAGAGAGAAACAGGTACCGAGTGAGAGAAACCGGGACCGAGAGAGAGACACAGGGACCGAGAGAGACACAGGGACCGAGAGAGAGAGACAGGGACCGAGAGAGAAACAGGGAACGATAGAGACAGGGACCGAGAGAGAGAGACACAGGGACCGAGAGAGACACAGGGACCGAGAGAGAAACACAGGGACCGGGAGAGAGACCGGGACCGAGAGAGACACAGGGACCGAGAGAGACACAGTGACCGAGAGAGACACAGGGACCGAGAGTGAGACACAGGGACCGAAAGAGACAGGGACCGTGAGAGAGACACAGGGACCGAGAGAGAGACACAGAGACCGAGAGAGAGACACAGGGACCGAGGGAGACACAGGGTCTGAGAGAGAGACACAGGGACCGAGAGAGACACAGGGACCGAGAGAGACACAGGGACCGAGAGAGAGACAGGGACCGAGAGAGACTCAAAGACCGAGTGAGAGACACAGGGACCGAGTGAGACACAGGGCCCGAGAGAGAGACACAGGGACATAGAGAGAGACACAGGGACCGAGAGAGACACAGGGACCGAGTGAGAGACGCAGGGACATAGAGAGAGACACAGGGACCGAGAGAGACACAGGGACCGAGTTAGAGACGCAGGGACCGAGTTAGAGACAGGGACCGAGAGAGAGACACAGGGACCGATAGAGAGACACAGGGACCGAAAGAGAGACACATGGACCGAGAGAGAGACAGGGACCAGAGAGAGACACAGGGACCGAGAGAGACTCAGGGACCGAGTGAGAGACACAGGGACCGAGTGAGACACAGGGACCGAGAGAGACACAGGGACCGAGAGAGACACAGGGACCGAGTGAGAGACACAGGGACCGAGTTAGAGACAGGGACCGAGAGAGAGACACAGGGACCGAGAGAGACACAGGGACCGAGAGAGAGAGACAGGGACCGAGAGACAGACACAGGGACCGAGAGGGACACAGGAACTGAGAGAGAGATACAGGGACCGAGAGAGAGACACAGGGACTGAGTGAGAGACAGGGACCGAGAGAGACAGGAACCGAGTGGGACTCAGAGACCGAGAGAGAGGCAGGGACCGAGTGAGACACAGGGACCCTGTGAGATACAGGGACCGAGTGGGACACAGGGACCGAGAGAGTGACACAGGGACCGAGAGAGACACAGGGACCGAGAGAGAGACACAGGGAACGAGAGAGAGACAGGGACTGAGTGAGACACAGGGACCGAGAGAGAGACACAGGGACCGAGAGAGACAAAGGGACCGAGAGAGAGTCAGGGACCGAGAGAGACAGAGGGACCGAGAGAGAGACACAGGGAACGAGAGAGAGACAGGGACTGAGTGAGACACAGGGACCGAGAGAGAGACACAGGGACCGAGAGAGACAAAGGGACCGAGAGAGAGTCAGGGACCGAGAGAGACAGAGGGACCGAGTGAGAGACACAGGGACCCGGAGAGAGACACAGGGACCGAGAGAGACACAGGGACCGAGAGAGAGACACAGGGACCGAGAAAGAGACAGGGACTGAGTGAGAGACACAGGGACCGAGAGAGAGACACAGGGACCGAGAGGGAGACACAGGGACCGAGAGAGACACAGGGACCGAGAGAGAGACAGGGACCGAGAGAGAGACACAGGGACCGAGAGAGACACAGGGACCGAGAGAGAGACACAGGGACCGAGAGAGACACAGGGACCGAGAGAGAGACACAGGGAACGAGAGAGAGACAGGGACTGAGTGAGACACAGGGACCGAGAGAGAGACACAGGGACCGAGAGAGACAAAGGGACCGAGAGAGAGTCAGGGACCGAGAGAGACAGAGGGACCGAGTGAGAGACACAGGGACCCGGAGAGAGACACAGGGACCGAGAGAGACACAGGGACCGAGAGAGAGACACAGGGACCGAGAAAGAGACAGGGACTGAGTGAGAGACACAGGGACCGAGAGAGAGACACAGGGACCGAGAGGGAGACACAGGGACCGAGAGAGACACAGGGACCGAGAGAGAGACAGGGACCGAGAGAGAGAGACAGGGACCGAGAGAGAGACACAGGGACCGAGAGGGAGACACAGAGACCGAGTGAAACACAGGGACCGAGAGAGAGACAGGGACCGAGAGAGAGACACAGGGACCGAGAGAGACACAGGGACCGAGAGAGAGACACAGGGTCCGAGAGAGAGACACAGGGACCGAGAGAGAGACACAGGGACCGAGAGAGTAACAGGGACCGAGAGAGACACAGGGACCGAGAGAGACACAGGGTCCGAGAGAGAGACAAAGGGACCAGAGAGAGAGGCACAGGGACCGAGACAGACACAGGGACCGAGTGAGACACAGGGACCGAGAGAGAAACACAGGGACTGAGAGAGAGACACAGGGACCGAGAGAGACACAGGGACCGAGAGAGAGACACAGGGACCGAGAGAGACATAGGGACCGAGTTAGAGACAGGGACCGAGAGAGAGACACAGGGACCGAGAGAGACACAGGGACCGAGAGAGAGAGACAGGGACCGAGAGACAGACACAGGGACCGAGAGGGACACAGGAACTGAGAGAGAGACACAGGGACCGAGAGAGAGACACAGGGACTGAGTGAGAGACAGGGACCGAGAGAGACAGGAACCGAGTGGGACTCAGAGACCGAGAGAGAGGCAGGGACCGAGTGAGACACAGGGACCCTGTGAGATACAGGGACCGAGTGGGACACAGGGACCGAGAGAGAGACACAGGGACCGAGAGAGACACAGGGACCGAGAGAGAGACACAGGGAACGAGAGAGAGACAGGGACTGAGTGAGACACAGGGACCGAGAGAGAGACACAGGGACCGAGAGAGACAAAGGGACCGAGAGAGAGTCAGGGTCTGAGAGAGACAGAGGGACCGAGTGAGAGACACAGGGACCGGGAGAGAGACACAGGGACCGAGAGAGACACAGGGACCGAGAGAGAGACACAGGGACCGAGAGAGAGACAGGGACTGAGTGAGACACAGGGACCGAGAGAGACACAGGGACCGAGAGAGAGACAGGGACCGAGAGAGAGACACAGGGACCGAGAGTGAAACACAGGGACCGAGAGAGAGACAGGGACCGAGAGAGAGACACAGGGACCGAGAGAGACACAGGGACCGAGAGAGAGACACAGGGACCGAGAGAGAGGCACAGGGACCGAGAGAGAGACACAGGGACCGAGAGAGTAACAGGGACCGAGAGAGACACAGGGACCGAGAGAGACACAGGGTCCGAGAGAGAGACACAGGGACCGAGAGAGAGGCACAGGGACCGAGACAGACACAGGGACCGAGTGAGACACAGGGACCGAGAGAGAAACACAGGGACTGAGAGAGAGACACAGGGACCGAGAGAGACACAGGGACCGAGAGAGAGACACAGGGACCGACAGAGACATAGGGACCGAGAGAGAGACCGGAAACCGAGAGAGAGACACAGGGACCGAGTGAGACACAGGGACCGAGAGAGAGACACAGGGACCGACAGAGACACAGGGGCCGAGTGAGAGACACAGGGACCGAGTGAGACACAGGGACCGAGAGAGAGACACAGGGACCGACAGAGAGACACAGGGACCGAGAAAGACAGGGACCGAGAGAGAGACACAGGGACCAAGAGAGAGACAGGGACCAAGAGAGAGACACAGGGACCGAGAGAGAGACACAGGGACCGAGAGAGACACAGGGACCGAGAGAGAGACAGGGACCGACTCAGACAGGGACCGAGAGCGAGACACTGGGACCGAGAGAGTGACAGGGACCGAGAGAGACACAGGGATCGAGAGAGACACAGGGACCGAGAGAGAGAGACAGGGACCGAGAGAGACACAGGGACTGAGAGAGAGACAGAGACCGAGAGAGAGACAGGGACCGAGAGAATGACAGGGACCGCGAGAGACACAGGGACCGAGAGAGAGACACAGGGGCCGAGAGAGATACACAGGGACCGAGAGAGAGACAGGGACCGAGAGAGACACAGGGACCGAGAGAGAGACACAGGGACCGAGTGAGACAAAGGGACGGAGAGAGAGACACAGGGACCGAGAGAGACACAGGGACCGAGAGAGAGACACAGGGACCGAGAGAGAGATGGGGACCGAGAGAGACACAGGGACCGAGTGAGACAAGGAACCGAGTGAGACACAGGGACCGAGAGAGACACAGGGACCGAGAGAGAGACACAGGGACCGAGAGAGTGACAGGGACCGAGAGAGACACAGGGACCGACAGAGAGACACAGGGACCGAGAGAGAGACACAGGGACCGAGAGAGACAGGGACCGAGAGAGAGACACAGGGACCGAGAGAGACACAGGGACCGAGAGAGACTCAGGGACCGAGAGAGAGACACAGGGACCGAGAGAGACAGGGACCGTGAGAGAGACACAGGGACCGAGAGAGAGACACAGAGACCGAGAGAGAGACACAGGGACCGAGGGCGACACAGGGTCCGAGAGAGAGATACAGGGACCGAGAGAGACACAGGGACCGAGAGAGAGACACCGGGACCGAGAGTGACACCGGGACCGAGAGAGAGACAGGGACCGAGAGAGACTCAAAGACCGAGTGAGAGACACAGGGACCGAGTGAGACACAGGGCCCGAGAGAGAGACACAGGGACATAGAGAGAGACACAGGGACCGAGAGAGACACAGGGACCGAGTGAGAGCTGCAGGGACATAGAGAGAGACACAGGGACCGAGAGAGACACAGGGACCGAGTTAGAGACGCAGGGACCGAGTTAGAGACAGGGACCGAGAGAGAGACACAGGGACCGATAGAGAGACACAGGGACCGAAAGAGAGACACATGGACCGAGAGAGAGACAGGGACCGAGAGAGACTCAGGGACCGAGTGAGAGACACAGGGACCGAGTGAGACACAGGGACCGAGAGAGACACAGGGACCGAGAGACAGACACAGGGACATAGAGAGAGACACAGGGACCGAGTGAGAGACACAGGGACCGAGTTAGAGACAGGGACCGAGAGAGAGACACAGGGACCGAGAGAGACACAGGGACCGAGAGCGAGAGACAGGGACCGAGAGGGACACAGGAACTGAGAGAGAGACACAGGGACCGAGAGAGAGACTCAGGGACTGAGTGAGAGACAGGGACCGAGAGAGACAGGAACCGAGTGGGACTCAGAGACCGAGAGAGAGGCAGGGACCGAGTGAGACACAGGGACCGAGTGGGACACAGGGACCGAGAGAGAGACACAGGGACCGAGAGAGATACAGGGACCGAGAGAGAGACACAGGGAACGAGAGAGAGACAGGGACTGAGTGAGACACAGGGACCGAGAGAGAGACACATGGACCGAGAGAGACAAAGGGACCGAGAGAGAGGCAGGGACCGAGAGAGACAGAGGGACCGAGTGAGAGACACAGGGACCGGGAGAGACACAGGGACCGAGAGAGAGACACAGGGACCGAGAGAGAGACAGGGACTGAGTGAGACAAAGGGACCGAGAGAGACACAGGGACCGAGAGAGAGACAGGGACCGAGAGAGAGACACAGGGTCCGAGAGAGAGACACAGGGACCGAGAGGGAGACACAGGGACTGAGAGAGACATAGGGACCGAGAGAGAGACAGGGACCGAGAGAGAGAGACAGGGACCGAGAGAGAGACACAGGGACCGAGAGGGAGACACAGAGACCGAGTGAAATACAGGGACCGAGAGAGAGACAGGGACCGAGAGAGACATAGGGACCGAGAGAGAGACACAGGGACCGAGAGAGAGAAACAGGGACCGAGAGAGAGACACAGGGACGGAGTGAGACAGGGACCGAGAACGAGACACAGGGACTGAGTGAAACAGGGACTGAGAGAGAGACACAGGGACCAAGAGAGTGACAGGGACCGAGAGAGACACAGGGACCGAGGGAGACACAGGAACCGAGAGAGAGACACAGGGACCGAGAGAGAGGACAGGGACCGAGACAGACACAGGGACCGAGTGAGACACAGGGACCGAGAGAGAGACGCAGGGACCGAGAGAGAGACGCAGGGACCGAGAGAGAGACGCAGGGACCGAGAGAGACACTGGGACCGAGAGAGAGACAGGGACCGAGAGAGAGACAGGGACCGAGAGAGGGACCCAGGGACCGAGTGAGACACAGGGACCGAGAGAGACACAGGGACCGAGAGAGGGACACAGGGACCGAGAGAGACACAGGGACCGAGTGAGAGACACAGGGACCGAGTGAGACACAGGGACTGAGAGAGAGACACAGGGACCGAGAGAGAGACACAGGGACCGAGAGAGAGACACAGGGACCGAGAGAGAGACACAGGGACCGAGGAGACACAGGGGACCGAGTGAGAGTCAGGGACCGAGAGAGAGACACAGGGACATAGAGAGAGACACAGGGAACGAGAGAGACACAGGGACCGAGTGAGAGACACAGGGACCGAGTGAGAGCAGGGACCGAGGGAGACTCAGGGACATAGAGAGAGACACAGGGACCGAGAGAGACACAGGGACCGAGAGAGACACGGGGACCGAGAGAGACACAGGGACCGAGGGAGAGACACAGGGAGCGAGAAAGACACAGGGACCGAGTGAGAGACAGGGACCGAGAGAGAGACACAGGGAGCGAGCGAGATAGAGGGACCGAGAGAGAGACAGGGACCGAGAGAGACACAGGGACTGAGAGAGAGACACAGTGACCGAGAGAGACAGAGGGACCGAGAGAGAGACAGGGACGGAGAGAGACACAGGGACTGAGAGAGAGACACAGTGACCGAGAGAGACAGAGGGACCGAGAGAGACTCAGGGACCGAGAGAGACACAGGGACCGAGAGAGACACAAGGACCGAGAGAGACAGAGGGACCGAGAGAGACAGAAGGACCGAGAGAGACAGAGGGACCGAGAGAGACACAGGGGCCGAGAGAGAGACACAGGGACCGAGAGAGACACAGCACCTAGTGAGACAAGGAACCGAGTGAGTCACAGGGACCGAGGGAGACAGGGACCGAGAGAGAGACACAGGGACCGAGAGAGACACAGGGACCGAGAAAGAGACACAGGGACCGAGAGAAACACCGGGACAGAGTGAGACAGGGACCGAGCGAGATTCAGGGACCGAGAGAGACACAGGGACCGAGAGAGAGACACCGGGACCGAGAGACACACCGGGACCGAGAGTGACACCGGGACCGAGAGACTCACCGGGACCGAGAGAGACACAGGGATCGAGAGAGAGACAGGGACCGAGAGAGACATAGGGGCCGAGAGAGAGACAGGGACCGAGTGAGACACAGGGACCGAGAGAGACACAGGGACCGAGTGAGAGACACAGGGGCCGAGTGAGACACAGGGACCGAGAGAGAGACACAGGGACTGAGAGAGAGACAGGGACCGAGAGAGAGACGCAGGGACATAGAGAGAGACACAGGGACCGAGAGAGACACAGAGTCCGAGTGAGAGACACAGGGACCGAATGAGAGACAGGGTCCGAGAGAGAGACACAGGGACATAGAGAGAGACACAGGGACCGAGAGAGACACAGGGACCGAGAGAGAGAGGCAGGGACCGAGAGACAGTCACAGGACCGAGAGGGACACAGGGTCTGAGAGAGAGACACAGGGAGTGAGAGAGACACAGGGACCGAGAGAGAAACAGGGACCGAGCGAGACACAGGGACTGAGAGAGAAACACAGGGACCGAGTGAGACACAGGGACCGAGTGAGACACAGGGCCCGAGAGAGAGACACAGGGACCGAGAGAGACACATGGACCGAGAGAGACACAGGGACCGCGAGAGAGACAGGGACCGAGAGTGAGACACAGGGACCGAGAGAGACACACCGGGACCGAGAGACACCGTGATCGAGAGAGACACCGGGACCGAGAGAGACTCAGGGACCGAGAGAGACTCAGGGACCGAGAGAGACTCAGGGACCGAGAGAGACACAGGGACCGAGAGAGACACAGGGACCGCGAGAGAGACAGGGACCGAGAGTGAGACACAGGGACCGAGAGAGACACACCGGGACCGAGAGACACCGTGATCGAGAGAGACACCGGGACCGAGAGAGACTCAGGGACCGAGAGAGACTCAGGGACCGAGAGAGACACAGGGGACCGAGAGAGACACAGGGGCCGAGGAGAGAGACACAGGGACCGAGAGAGACACAGGGACCGAGAAAGAGACACAGGGACCGAGAGAAACACCGGGACAGAGTGAGACAGGGACCGAGCGAGATTCAGGACCGAGAGAGACACAGGGACCGAGAGAGAGACACCGGGACCGAGAGACACACCGGGACCGAGAGTGACACCGGGACCGAGAGACTCACCGGGACCGAGAGAGACACAGGGACCGAGAGAGAGACAGGGACCGAGAGAGACATAGGGACCGAGAGAGAGACAGGGACCGAGAGTGAGACACATGGGCCGAGAGAGAGACAGGGACCGAGTGAGACACAGGACCGAGAGAGACACAGGGACCGAGTGAGAGACACAGGGGGCCGAGTGAGACACAGGGACCGAGAGAGAGACACAGGGACTGAGAGAGAGACAGGGACCGAGAGAGAGACGCAGGGACATAGAGAGAGACACAGGGACCGAGAGAGACACAGAGACCGAGTGAGAGACACAGGGACCGAATGAGAGACAGGGTCCGAGAGAGAGACACAGGGACATAGAGAGAGACACAGGGACCGAGAGAGACACAGGGACCGAGAGAGAGAGGCAGGGACCGAGAGACAGTCACAGGGACCGAGAGGGACACAGGGTCTGAGAGAGAGACACAGGGAGTGAGAGAGACACAGGGACCGAGAGAGAAACAGGGACCGAGCGAGACACAGGGACTGAGAGAGAAACACAGGGACCGAGTGAGACACAGGGACCGAGTGAGACACAGGGCCCGAGAGAGAGACACAGGGACCGAGAGAGACACAGGGACCGAGAGAGACACAGGGACCGCGAGAGAGACAGGGACCGAGAGTGAGACACAGGGACCGAGAGAGACACACCGGGACCGAGAGACACCGTGATCGAGAGAGACACCGGGACCGAGAGAGACTCAGGGACCGAGAGAGACTCAGGGACCGAGAGAGACACAGGGACCGAGAGAGACACAGGGACCGAGACAGAGACAGGGACCGAGTGTGAGACACAGGGACCGAGAGTGAGACACAGGGACCGAGAGAGAGACAGGGACCGAGAGAGAGACACAGGGACCGAGAGAGAGACACAGGGACCGAGGGAGACACAGTGACCGAGTGAGAGACAGGGACCGAGAGAGACACACAGGGACCGAGTGAGAGACAGGGACCGAGATAGTCACAGGGACATAAAGAGAGACACAGGGACCGAGAGAGACACAGGGACCGAGAGAGAGAGACAGGGACCGAGAGACAGACAAAGGGACCGAGAGGGACACAGTGACTGAGAGAGAGACACAGGGACCGAGAGAGAGACAAAGTGACCGAGAGAGACGCAGGGACTGAGTGAGAGACAGGGACCCAGTGAGATACAGGGACCGAGTGGGACACAGGGACCGAGACAGAGACAGGGACAGAGTGAGAGACAGGGAACGAGAGAGAGACAGGGACCGAGTGAGAGACAGGGACCGGGTGAGACACAGGGACCGGGTGAGACACAGGGACCCAGTGAGACACAGGGACCGAGAGAGAGACACAGGGACCGAGAGAGAGACACAGGGACCGAGAGAGACACAGGGACCGAGTGAGAGACACAGGGACCGAGTGAGAGTCAGGGACCGAGGAAGACACAGGGACCGAGTGAGAGTCAGGGACCGAGAGAGAGACACAGGGACATAGAGAGAGACACAGGGAACGAGATAGACACAGGGACCGAGTGAGAGACACTGTGACCGAGAGAGAGACAGGGACCGAGAGAGACACAGGGACCGAGAGAGACACGGGGACCGAGAGAGACTCAGGGACCGAGAGAGAGACACAGGGAGCGAGAAAGACACAGGCACCGAGTGAGAGACAGGGACCGAGAGAGAGACACAGGGAGCGAGCGAGATAGATGGACCGAGACTGAGACAGGGACCGAGAGAGACACAGGGACTGAGAGAGACTCAAAGACCGAGTGAGAGACACACGGACCGAGTGAGACACAGGGCCCGAGAGAGAGACACAGGGACATAGAGAGAGACACAGGGACCGAGAGACAGACACAGGGACCGAGAGAGACACAGGGACCGAGAGAGAGAGACAGGGACCGAGAGACAGACACAGGGACCGAGAGGGACACAGGAACTGAGAGAGAGACACAGGGACCGAGAGAGAGACACAGGGACTGAGTGAGAGACAGGGACCGAGAGAGACAGGAACCGAGTGGGACTCAGAGACCGAGAGAGAGGCAGGGACCGAGTGAGAAACAGGGACCCTCTGAGATACAGTGACCGAGTGGGACACAGGGACCGAGAGAGAGACACAGGGACCGAGAGAGACACAGGGACCGAGAGAGAGACACAGGGACCGAGAGAGACACAGGGACCGAGAGAGAGACCCAGGGAACGAGAGAGAGACAGGGACTGAGTGAGACACAGGGACCGAGAGAGAGACACAGGGACCGAGAGAGACTAATGGACCGAGAGAGAGACAGGGACCGAGAGAGACACAGGGACCGAGTGGAGACACAGGGACCGGGAGAGAGACACAGGGACCGAGAGAGACACAGGGACCGAGAGAGAGACACAGGGGACCGAGAGAGACACAGGGACCGAGAGAGAGACACAGGGACCGAGAGGGAGACGCAGGGACCGAGAGAGACACAGGGACCGAGAGAGAGACAGGGACCGAGAGAGAGAGACAGGGACCGAGAGAGAGACACAGGGACCGAGAGGGAGACATAGAGACCGAGTGAAACACAGGGACCGAGAGAGAGACACAGGGACCGAGAGAGAGACACAGGGACCGAGAGAGAGACACAGGGACCGAGTGAGACATCGACCGAGAACGAGACACAGGGACTGAGTGAAACAGGGACTGAGAGAGAGACACAGGGACCGAGAGAGTGACAGGGACCGAGAGAGACACAGGGACCGAGGGAGACACAGGGACCGAGCGAGAGACACAGGGACCGAGAGAGAGGACAGGGACCGAGACAGACACAGGGACCGAGTGAGACACAGGGACCGAGAGGGAGACACAGGGACCGAGAGAGTGACGCAGGGACCGAGAGAGAGACGCAGGGACCGAGAGAGACACAGGGACCGAGAGAGAGACACGGACCGAGCAAGAGACAGGGACCGAGAGAGGGACACAGGGACCGAGTGAGACACAGGGACCGAGAGAGACACAGGGACCGAGAGAGACACAGGGACCGAGAGAGAGACACAGGGACCGAGAGAGACACAGGGACCGAGTGAGAGACACAGGGACCGAGTGAGACACAGGGACTGAGAGAGAGAGACAGGGACCGAGAGAGAGACACCGGGACCGAGAGAGACACAGGGTTCGAGAGAGAGACACAGGGACCGAGAGAGAGACACAGGGACCGAGAGAGAGACACAGGGACCGAGGGAGACACAGGGACCGAGTGAGAGTCAGGGACCGAGGGAGAGACACAGGGACATAGAGAGAGACACAGGGACCGAGAGAGACACAGGGACCGAGTGAGAGACACTGGGACCGAGTGAGAGTCAGGGACCGAGGGAGACTCAGGGACATAGAGAGAGACACAGGGACCGAGAGAGACACGGGGACCGAGAGAGACACAGGGACCGAGAGAGAGACACAGGGAGCGAGCGAGATAGAGGGACCGAGAGAGAGACAGGGACCGAGAGTGACACAGGGACTGAGAGAGAGACACAGTGACCGAGAGAGACAGAGGGACCGAGAGAGACTCAGGGACCGAGAGAGACACAGGGGCCGAGTGAGAGACACAGGGACCGAGAGGGACACAGGCACCTAGTGAGACAAGGAACCGAGTGAGACACAGGGTCCGAGGGAGACAGGGACCGAGAGAGAGACACAGGGACCGAGAGAGACACAGGGACCGAGAGAGAGACACAGGGACCGAGAGAAACACCGGGACCGAGTGAGACAGGGACCGAGCGAGAGTCAGGGACCGAGAGAGACACAGGGACCGAGAGAGTGACAGGGACCGAGAGAGACACAGGGACCGAGTGAGACACAGGGACCGAGTGAGACACAGGGACCGAGAGAGAGACAGGGACCGAGAGAGAGACAGGGACCAAGAGAATGACAGGGACCGAGAGAGACACAGGGACCGAGAGAGAGACACAGGGACCGAGAGAGATACACAGGGACCGAGAGAGAGACAGGGACCGAGAGAGAGACACAGGGACCGAGAGAGATACACAGGGACCGAGAGGGATACACAGGGACCGAGAGAGAGACACAGGGACCGAGGGAGACACAGGGACCGAGAGAGAGACACAGGACCGAGAGAGAGACACAGGGACCGAGAGAGAGACAGGGACCGAGAGAGAGACACAGGGACCGAGAGAGATACACAGGGACCGAGAGAGATACACAGGGACAGAGAGAGAGACACAGGGACCGAGAGAGACACAGGGACCGAGGGAGACACAGGGACCGAGAGAGAGACACCGGGACCGAGAGAGACACCGGGACCGAGAGTGACACCGGGACCGAGAGACTCACCGGGACCGAGAGAGACACAGGGACCGAGAGAGAGACAGGGACCGAGAGAGACACAGGGACCGAGAGAGACACAGGGACCGAGTGAGAGACACAGGGGCCGAGTGAGACACAGGGACCGAGAGAGAGACACAGGGACCGAGAGAGAGACAGGGACCGAGAGAGAGACGCAGGGACATAGAGAGAGACACAGGGACCGAGAGAGACACAGAGACCGAGTGAGTGACACAGGGACCGAGTGAGAGAGAGGGTCCGAGAGAGAGACACAGGGACATAGAGAGAGACACAGGGACCGAGAGAGACACAGGGACCGAGAGAGAGAGGCAGGGACCGAGAGACAGACACAGGGACCGAGAGGGACACAGGGTCTGAGAGAGAGACACAGGGACCGAGAGAGACACAGGGAACGAGAGAGACACAGAGAGTGAGAGAGACACAGGGACCGAGAGAGAAACAGGGACCGAGAGAGACACAGGGACTGAGAAAGAGACACAGGGACCGAGTGAGACACAGGGACCGAGTGAGACACAGGGACCGAGAGAGAGACACAGGGACCGAGAGAGGCACAGGGACCGAGAGAGACACAGGGACCGCGAGAGAGACAGGGACCGAGAGTGAGACACAGGGACCGAGAGAGAGACACCGGGACCGAGAGACACCGTGACCGAGAGAGACACCGGGACCGAGAGAGACTCAGGGACCGAGAGAGACACAGGGACCGAGACAGAGACAGGGACCGAGAGTGAGACACAGGGACCGAGAGTGAGACACAGGGACCGAGAGAGGGACAGGGACCGAGAGAGAGACACAGGGACCGAGAGAGACTCAGGGACCGAGTGAGAGATACAGGGACCGAGTGAGACACAGGGACCGAGAGAGACACAGGGATCGAGAGAGAGACACAGGGACCGAGAGAGAGACACAGGGACTGAGGGAGACACAGGGACCGAGTGAGAGACAGGGACCGAGAGAGACACACAGGGACCGAGTGAGAGACAGGGACCGAGATAGTCACAGGGACATAAAGAGAGACACAGGGACCGAGAGAGACACAGGGACCGAGAGAGAGAGACAGGGACCGAGAGACAGACAAAGGGACCGAGAGGGACACAGTGACTGAGAGAGAGACACAGGGACCGAGAGAGAGACACAGTGACCGAGAGAGACGCAGGGACTGAGTGAGAGACAGGGACCCAGTGAGATACAGGGACCGAGTGGGACACAGGGACCGAGAGAGACACAGGGACCGAGAGAGAGACAGGGACAGAGTGAGAGACAGGGAACGATAGAGAGACAGGGACCGAGTGAGAGACAGGGACCGGGTGAGACACAGGGACCGAGAGAGAGACACAGGGACCGAGAGAGAGGCACAGGGACCGAGAGAGAGGTACAGGGACCGAGAGAGACACAGGGACCGAGTGAGACACAGGGACCGAGAGAGACACAGGGACCGAGAGAGAGACACAGGGACCGAGAGAGAGACACAGGGACCGAAAGAGACACAGGGACCGAGAGAGAGACACAGGGACCGAGAGTGACACAGCGACCGAGAGAGAGACAGGGACCGAGAGAGAGAGACAGGGACCGAGAGAGAGACACAGGGACCGAGGGAGACACAGGGACCGAGTGAGAGTCAGGGACCGAGAGAGAGACACAGGGACATAGAGAGAGACACAGGGACCGAGTGAGAGACACAGGGACCGAGTGAGAGTCAGGGACCGAGGGAGACACAGGGACCGAGTGAGAGTCAGGGACCGAGAGAGAGACACAGGGACATAGAGAGAGACACAGGGACCGAGAGAGACACAGGGACCGAGTGAGAGACACTGGGACCGAGTGAGAGATACTGGGACCGAGTGAGAGACAGGGACCGAGGGATAGACACAGGGACCGAGAGAGAGAGGTAGGGACCGAGAGAGACACAGGGACCGAGAGAGACACAGGGACCGAGTGAGACACAGGGACCGAGTGAGACACAGGGACCGAGAGAGAGACACAGGGACCGAAAGAGACACAGGGACCGAGAGAGACACAGGGACCGCGAGAGAGACAGGGACCGAGAGTGAGACACAGGGACCGAGAGAGAGACACCGGGACCGAGAGACACCGTGACCGAGAGAGACACCGGGACCGAGAGAGACTCAGGGACCGAGAGAGACACTTGGACCGAGACAGAGACAGGGACCGAGAGTGAGACACAGGGACCGAGAGTGAGACACAGGGACCGAGAGAGAGACAGGGACCGAGAGAGAGTCACAGGGACCGAGAGAGACTCAGGGACCGAGTGAGAGACACAGGGACCGAGTGAGACACAGGGACCGAGAGAGACACAGGGACCGAGAGAGAGACACAGGGACCGAGAGAGAGACACAGGGACCGAGGGAGACACAGGGACCGAGTGAGAGACAGGGACCGAGAGAGACACACAGGGACCGAGTGAGAGACAGGGACCGAGATAGTCACAGGGACATAAAGAGAGACACAGGGACCGAGAGAGACACAGGGACCGAGAGACAGGGACCGAGAGAGAGAGACAGGGACCGAGAGACAGACAAAGGGACCGAGAGGGACACAGTGACTGAGAGAGAGACACAGGGACCGAGAGAGAGACACAGTGACCGAGAGAGAGCCAGGGACTGAGTGAGAGACAGGGACCCAGTGAGATACAGGGACCGAGTGGGACACAGGGACCGAGAGAGACACAGGGACCGAGAGAGAGACAGGGACAGAGTGAGAGACAGGGAACGAGAGAGAGACAGGGACCGAGTGAGAGACAGGGACCGGGTGAGAGACAGGGACCGGGTGAGACAGGGACCCAGTGAGACACAGGGACCGAGAGAGATACACAGGGACCGAGAGAGAGACACAGGGACCGAGAGAGAGACACAGGGACCGAGAGAGAGACACAGGGACCGAGAGAGAGGCACAGGGACCGAGAGAGAGGTACAGGGACCGAGAGAGACACAGGGACCGAGTGAGACACAGGGACCGAGAGAGACACAGGGACCGAGAGAGAGAGACACAGGGACCGAGAGAGAGACACAGGGACCGAGAGAGAGACACAGGGACCGAAAGAGACACAGGGACCAAGAGAGAGACACAGGGAACGAGAGAGAGACAGGGACCGAGAGAGAGACACAGGGACCGAGGGAGACACAGGGACCGAGTGAGAGTCAGGGACCGAGAGAGAGACACAGGGACCGAGTGAGAGTCAGGGACCGAGGGAGACACAGGGACCGAGCTAGAGTCAGGGACCGAGAGACAGACACAGTGACATAGAGAGAGACACAGGGAACGAGATAGACACAGGGAATGAGTGAGAGACACTGGGACCGAGTGAGAGACAGGGACCGAGAGAGAGACACAGTGACCGAGAGAGAGAGGCAGGGATCGAGAGAGACACAGGGACCGAGAGAGACACAGGGACCGAGAGAGAGACAGGGACCGAGTGAGACACAGGGACCGAGAGAGAGACAGTGACCGAGAGAGACACAGGGACCGAGAGAGACACAGGGACCAAGAGAGAGACACAGGGACCGAGAGAGAGAGGCAGGGACCGAGAGAGACACAGGGACCGAGAGAGACACAGGGACCGAGAGAGACACGGGGACCGAGAGAGAATCAGGGACCGAGAGAGAGACACAGGGAGCGAGAAAGACACAGGCACCGAGTGAGAGACACAGGGACTGAGAGAGACTCAAAGACCAAGTGAGAGACACAGGCACCGAGCGAGACACAGGGCCCGAGAGAGAGACACAGGGACATAGAGAGAGACACAGGGACATAGAGAGAGACACAGGGACCGAGAGAGACACAGGGACCGAGTGAGAGACGCAGGGACATAGAGAGAGACACAGGGACCGAGAGAGACACAGGGACCGAGTTAGAGACAGGGACCGAGAGACAGACACAGGGACCGAGAGGGACACAGGGACCGAGAGAGAGACAGGGACTGAGTGAGCCACAGGGACCGAGAGAGACACAGGGACCGAGAGAGAGACAGGGACCGAGAGAGAGACACAGGGACCGAGAGAGAGACACAGGGACCGAGAGGGAGACACAGGGACCGAGAGGGAGACACAGGGACCGAGAGAGAGACAGGGACCGAGTGAGAGAGACAGGGACCGAGAGAGAGACACAGGGACCGAGAGGGAGACACAGAGACCGAGTGAAACACAGGGACTGAGAGAGAGACAGGGACCGAGAGAGACACAGGGACCGAGAGAGAGACACAGGGACCGAGAGAGAGACACAGGGACCGAGAGAGAGACACAGGGACCGAGAGAGACACAGGGACCGAGAGAGAGACACAGGGACCGAGAGAGAGACACAGGGACCGAGAGAGAGACACAGGGACTGAGTGAGAGACAGGGACCGAGAGAGACAGGAACCGAGTGGGACTCAGAGACCGAGAGAGACACAGGGACCGAGTGAGAGACACAGGGACCGGGAGAGAGACACAGGGACCGAGAGAGACACAGGGACCGAGAGAGAGAGACACAGGGACCGAGAGAGAGACAGGGACTGAGTGAGCCACAGGGACCGAGAGAGACACAGGGACCGAGAGAGAGACAGGGACCGAGAGAGAGACACAGGGACCGAGAGAGAGACACAGGGACCGAGAGGGAGACACAGGGACCGAGAGAGACACAGGGACCGAGAGAGAGACAGGGACCGAGTGAGAGAGACAGGGACCGAGAGAGAGACACAGGGACCGAGAGGGAGACACAGAGACCGAGTGAAACACAGGGACTGAGAGAGAGACACAGGGACCGAGAGAGACACAGGGACCGAGAGAGAGACACAGGGACCGAGAGAGAGACACAGGGACCGAGAGAGACACAGGGACCGAGAGAGAGACACAGGGACCGAGAAAGTGACAGGGACCGAGAGAGACACAGGGACCGAGGGAGACACAGGGACCGAGAGAGAGACACAGGGACCGAGAGAGAGGACAGGGACCGAGACAGACACAGGGACCGAGTGAGACACAGGGACCGAGAGAGAGACACAGGGACCGAGAGAGTGACGCAGGGACCGAGAGAGAGACGCAGGGACCGAGAGAGACACAGGGACCGAGCGAGAGACAGGGAACGAGAGAGGGTCACAGGGACCGAGTGAGACACAGGACCGAGAGAGACACAGGGACCGAGTGAGAGACACAGGGACCGAGAGAGACACAGGGACCGAGAGAGACACAGGGTTCGAGAGAGAGACACAGGGACCGAGAGAGAGACACAGGGACCGAGAGAGAGACAAAGGGACCGAGAGAGACACAGGGTTCGAGAGAGAGACACAGGGACCGAGAGAGAGACACAGGGACCGAGAGAGAGACACAGGGACCGAGGGAGACACATGGACCGAGTGAGAGTCAGGGACCGAGAGAGAGACACAGGGACATAGAGAGAGACACATGGACCGAGAGAGACACAGGGACCGAGTGAGAGACACTGGGACCGAGTGAGAGTCAGGGACCGAGGGAGACTCAGGGACATAGAGAGAGATACAGGGACCGAGAGAGACACAGGGACCGAGAGAGACACGGGGACCGAGAGAGACACAGGGACCGAGAGAGAGACACAGGGAGCGAGAAAGACACAGGGACCGAGTGAGAGACAGGGACCGAGAGAGAGACACAGGGAGCGAGCGAGATAGAGGGACCGAGAGAGAGACACAGGGAGCGAGAAAGACACAGGGACTGAGTGAGAGACAGGGACCGAGAGAGACACAGGGACTGAGAGAGAGACACAGAGACCGAGAGAGACAGAGGGACCGAGAGAGACTCAGGGACCGAGAGAGACACAGGGACCGAGAGAGACACAAGGACCGAGAGAGACACAGGGACCGAGAGAGACAGAAGGGACCGAGAGAGACAGAGGGACCGAGAGAGACACAGGGCCGAGTGAGAGACACAGGGACCGAGAGAGACACAGGCACCTAGTGAGACAAGGAACCGAGTGAGACACAGGGACCGAGGGAGACAGGGACCGAGAGAGAGACACAGGGACCGAGAGAGACACAGGGACCGAGAGAGAGACACAGGGACCGAGAGAAACACCGGGACCGATTGAGACAGGGACCGAGCGAGAGTCAGGGACCGAGAGAGACACAGGGACCGAGTGAGACACAGGGACCGAGTGAGACACAGGACCGAGAGAGAGACAGGGACCGAGAGAGAGACAGGGACCGAGAGAGTGACAGGGACCGAGAGAGACACAGGGACCGAGAGAGAGACACAGGGACCGAGAGAGATACACAGGGACCGAGAGAGAGACAGGGACCGAGAGAGAGACACAGGGACCGAGAGAGATACACAGGGACCGAGAGGGATACACAGGGACCGAGAGAGAAACACAGGGACCGAGGGAGACACAGGACCGAGAGAGAGACACAGGGACCGAGAGAGAGACACAGGGACCGAGAGAGAGACAGGGACCGAGAGAGAGACACAGGGACCGAGAGAGATACACAGGGACCGAGAGAGATACACAGGGACCGAGAGAGAGACAGGGACCGAGAGAGAGACAGGGACCGAGAGAATGACAGGGACCGAGAGAGACACAGGGACCGAGAGAGAGACACAGGGACCGAGAGAGATACACAGGGACCGAGAGAGAGACAGGGACCGAGAGAGAGACACAGGGACCGAGAGAGATACACAGGGACCGAGAGAGATACACAGGGACCGAGAGAGAAACACAGGGACCGAGGGAGACACAGGGACCGAGAGAGAGACACAGGGACCGAGAGAGAGACACAGGGACCGAGAGAGAGACAGGGACCGAGAGAGAGACACAGGGACCGAGAGAGATACACAGGGACCGAGAGAGATACACAGGGACCGAGAGAGATACACAGGGACCGAGAGAGAGACACAGGGACCGAGAGAGACACAGGGACCGAGGGAGACACAGGGACCGAGAGAGAGACACCGGGACCGAGAGAGACACCGGGACCGAGAGTGACACCGGGACCGAGAGACTCACCGGGACCGAGAGAGACACAGGGACCGAGAGAGAGACAGGGACCGAGAGAGACACAGGGACCGAGAGAGACACAGGGACCGAGTGAGAGACACAGGGGCCGAGTGAGACACAGGGACCGAGAGAGAGACACAGGGACCGAGAGAGAGACAGGGAACGAGAGAGAGACGCAGGGACATAGAGAGAGACACAGGGACCGAGAGAGACACAGAGACCGAGTGAGTGACACAGGGACCGAGTGAGAGAGAGGGTCCGAGAGAGAGACACAGGGACATAGAGAGAGACACAGGGACCGAGAGAGACACAGGGACCGAGAGAGAGAGGCAGGGACCGAGAGACAGACACAGGGACCGAGAGGGACACAGGGTCTGAGAGAGAGACACAGGGACCGAGAGAGAAACAGGGACCGAGAGAGACACAGGGACTGAGAGAGAGACACAGGGACCGAGTGAGACACAGGGACCGAGTGAGACACAGGGACCGAGAGAGAGACACAGGGACCGAGAGAGGCACAGGGACCGAGAGAGACACAGGGACCGCGAGAGAGACAGGGACCGAGAGTGAGACACAGGGACCGAGAGAGAGACACCGGGACCGAGAGACACCGTGACCGAGAGAGACACCGGGACCGAGAGAGACTCAGGGACCGAGAGAGACACAGGGACCGAGACAGAGACAGGGACCTAGAGAGAGACAGGGACCGAGAGAGAGAACACAGGGACCGAGAGAGATACACAGGGACCGAGAGAGATACACAGGGACCGAGAGAGAGACACAGGGACCGAGGGAGACACAGGGACCGAGAGAGAGACACAGGGACCGAGAGAGAGACACAGGGACCGAGAGAGAGACAGGGACCGAGAGAGAGACACAGGGACCGAGAGAGAGACAGGGACCGAGAGAGAGACACAGGGACCGAGAGAGATACACAGGACCGAGAGAGATACACAGGGACCGAGAGAGATACACAGGGACCGAGAGAGAGACACAGGGACCGAGAGAGACACAGGGACGGAGAGAGAGACACAGGGACCGAGGGAGACACAGGGACCGAGAGAGAGACACCGGGACCGAGAGAGACACCGGGACCGAGAGTGACACCGGGACCGAGAGACTCACCGGGACCGGGAGAGACACAGGGACCGAGAGAGACACAGGGACCGAGAGAGACACAGGGACCGAGAGAGACACAGGGACCGAGTGAGAGACACAGGGACCGAGTGAGACACAGGGACCGAGAGAGAGACACAGGGACCGAGAGAGAGACAGGGACCGAGAGAGAGACGCAGGGACATAGAGAGAGACACAGGGACCGAGAGAGACACAGAGACCGAGTGAGTGACACAGGGACCGAGTGAGAGACAGGGTCCGAGAGAGAGACACAGGGACATAGAGAGAGACACAGGGACCGAGAGAGACACAGGGACCGAGAGAGAGAGGCAGGGACCGAGAGACAGACACAGGGACCGAGAGGGACACAGGGTCTGAGAGAGAGACACAGGGACCGAGAGAGACACAGGGAACGAGAGAGACACAGGGAGTGAGAGAGACACAGGGACCGAGAGAGAAACAGGGACCGAGAGAGACACAGGGACTGAGAGAGAGACACAGGGACCGAGTGAGACACAGGGACCGAGAGAGACAACGGGACCGAGTGAGACACAGGGACCGAGTGAGACACAGGGTCCATGTGAGAGACACAGGGACCGAGAGAGAGACACAGGGACGGAGAGAGAGACACAGGGACCGAGAGAGAGACACAGGGACCGAGTGAGACACAGGGACCGAGAGAGAGACACAGGGACCGAGAGAGACACAGGGACCGAGAGAAACACAGGGACCGGGAGTGAGACACAGGGACCGAGAGAGACACAGGGACCGAGAGAGAGTCAGGGACCGAGAGAGAGACACAGCGACATCGAGAGAGACACAGGGACCGAGGGAGACACAGGTACCGAGTGTGAGAAACAGGGACCGAGAGAGAGACAGGGACCGAGAGAGAGACAGAGGGACCGAGAGAGAGACAGAGGGACCGAGAGAGAGACAGAGGGACCGAGAGAGACACAGGGACCGAGAGAGACACAGGGACAAAGAGAGAGAGACACAGGGACCGAGAGAGACACAGGACCGAGAGAGACACAGGGACAAAGAGAGAGAGACACAGGGACCGAGAGAAACACAGGGACCGAGAGAGATACACAGGGACCGAGAGAGACACAGGGACCGAGAGAGACACAGGGACCGAGAGAGAGACAGGGACCGAGACAGAGACACAGGGACCGAGAGAGACACAGGGACCGAGAGAGACACAGGGACCGAGTGAGACACAGGGACCGAGACAGAGACACAGGGACCGAGAGAGAGACTCAGGGACCGAGAGAGACACAGGGACCGAGAGAGACACAGGGAACGAGAGAAAGACACACAGGGACCGAGAGAGAGACACAGGGACCGAGAGAGAGACAGGGACCGAGTGAGAGACAGGGACCGAGAGAGACACAGGGACCGAGAGAGAGACAGGGACCGAGAGAGACACAGGGACCGAATGAGAGACAGGGAACGATAGAGTGACAGGGACCGAGAGAGACAGGGACCGAGAGCGACACAGGGACGGAGAGAGACACAGGGACCGAGAGAGACACAGGGTCTGAGAGAGACACAGATACCGAGTGAGACACAGGGACCGAGAGAGACACAAGGACAGAGAGAGAGACAGGGACCAAGAGAGACACTCGGACCGAGAGAGACACAGGGACCGAGAGAGACACAGGGACCGAGTGAGAGAAAGGGAACGAGAGAGTGACAGGGACCGAGAGAGACAGGGGCCGAGAGCGACACAGGGACCGATAGAGACACAGGGACCGAGAGAGTGACACAGGTACCGAGACAGAGACACAGGGACCGAGAGAGAGACTCAGGGACCGAGAGAGACACAGGGACCGAGAGAGACACAGGGAACAAGAGAGAGACACACAGGGACCGAGAGAGAGACACAGGGACCGAGAGAGAGCCAGGGACCGAGTGAGAGACAGGGACCGAGAGAGACACAGGGACCGAATGAGAGACAGGGAACGAAAGAGTGACAGGGACCGAGAGAGACAGGGACCGAGAGCGACACAGGGACGGAGAGAGACACAGGGACCGAGAGAGACACAGGGTCCGAGAGAGACACAGATACCGAGTGAGACACAGGGACCGAGAGAGACACAGGGACAGAGAGAGAGACAGGGACCAAGAGAGACACTGGGACCGAGAGAGACACAGGGACCGAGAGAGACACAGGGACCGAGTGAGAGAAAGGGAACGAGAGAGTGACAGGGACCGAGAGAGACAGGGGCCGAGAGCGACACAGGGACCGATAGAGACACAGGGACCGAGAGAGTGACACAGGGACCGAGAGAGACACAGGGACCGAGAGAGACACAGGGTCCGATAGAGACTCAGGGACCAAGGGAGACTCAGGGACCGAGAGAGACACAGGGACCGAGTGAGAGGCAGGGACCGAGAGAGAGACAGGGACCGAGAGAGAGACACAGGGACCGAGAGAGAGACAGGGACCGAGAGAGAGACACAGGTACCGAGCGAGAGACAGGGACCGAGTGAGAGACAGGGACCGAGAGAGAGACACAGGGGCCGAGAGAGAGACAGGCACCGACAGAGAGACCCAGGGACCGAGTGAGAGACAGGGAACGAGAGAGAGACACAGGGACCGAGAGAGACACAGGGACCGAGAGAGAGACACAGGGACTGTGAGAGGGACACAGGGTCCGAGAGACAGACACAGGGACCGAGTGAGAGACACAGGGACTGAGAGAGAGGCACCGGGACCGAGATAGAGACAGGGACCGAGTGAGACACAGGAACCGAGAGAGACACAGCGACTTAGAGAGAGACACAGGGACCGAGAGAGAGACACAGGGAGACTGAGAGTGAGAGAGAGAGAGACACAGAGAGAGAGAGAGAGACAGAGGGAGTGATAAAGAGAGAGTCAGACAGAAAGAGACCGAGGGAGAGTCAGAGAGAGTGAGAGAGACAGGTGGATAGAGAAACAGAGACAACAAGAGAGAGAGAGTGACAGAGAGACAGAGAGAGACAGGGAAAGAGACCGAGAGGGAGACTGAGAGAGAGAGAGAGAGAGTGAGACTGTGAAGAGAGTGAGAGACGAAAAGGCAGAGGGAGTGAGAGAGAGAGAGAGTGTGACAGAATGAGAGAGAGAGAGAGAGGGACAGAGAGAGAGAGACAGAGTGAGAGAGAGAGAGAATGAGACAGAGAGAGTGTGAGAGAGAAAGACAGACGAGAGAGACAGAGAGAGAGATAGTGACCGAGAGATAGAGACAGAGAGAGTGACATAGAGAGAGAGGGAGGCAGCGTGATAGATTGAGAGAGAGAGAGACAGAGAGAGAGAGAGACAGAGGGAGAGAGAGAGATAGGGTGAGACAGAGAGAGAGAACAACAGAGAGATAATGACAGAGAGAGAGAGAGAGAGACAGAGGGAGAGAGAGAGATAGGGTGAGACAGAGAGAGAGAAAGACAGAGAGATAGTGACAGAGATAGAGAGAGAGACAGGGACCAAGAGAGAGACAGAGAGAGAGGCAGAGACAGAGTGAAGGACAGTGAGAGAGAGAGAGAGAGAGAGACAGACTGAGAGAGAGATCGAGAGGGAGGGAGAGACAGAGTGTGTGAGAGAGAGAGAAGGAGACAGAGACAGAGAGAGGCAGAGAGAGAGAGAAACAGAAAGAGACAGAAGGAGAGATAAAGAGAGACAGAGAGAGAGATAGAGACAGAGAGAGAGACAGAGAGAGTGAGGGATTAACAGAGGGAGAGACAGAGTGAGGGAGACAGAGAGGCAGAGGGAGAGAGAGAGGGAAACAGAGTGACAGAGAGAGAGAGAGAGAGAAAGACAGACTGAGGGAGAGAGACAGAGAGAGAGACAGAGAAAGAGAGAGACAGGCAGAGAGAGACAGAGGGAGGGAGAGAGTTCGAGACAGAGACAGAGTCAGAGACAGAGAGGGAGAGTTAAGACAGAGGGAGAGAGAGACAGAGACAGAAAGACATACTGAGAGAGAGTGACAGAGAGAGAGACAGTGGGAGAGAGAGAGACAGAGAGAGAGACAGAGATAGAGGGACTGAGAGACAGAGGGAGTGAGAGAGAGAGAGAGCGAGACAGAGGGAGAGAGAGACAGAGATAGAGGGACTGAGAGACAGAGGGAGTGAGAGAGAGAGAGAGTGAGACAGAGGGAGAGAGAGACAGAGATAGAGGGACTGAGAGACAGAGAGAGACAGAGGGAGTGAGAGGCAGAGGGAGACAGAGGGGGAGAGAGAGACAGAGATAGAGAGATTGAGACAGAGAGAGGGAGAGAAAAGACAGAGAGAGAGGGAGACAGAGGGAGAGAAAGTGACAGAGAGACAGAGAGAGAGAGAAAGTCAAACTGAGAGAGAGTGACAGAGACAGAGACAGACTGAGAGAGAGAGAAAGAAAGGGAGAGAGAGAGACAGAGAGAGAGGGAGAGTGAGAAAGAGATAGAGAGGGAGTGAGAGACAGAGAGACAGAGACAAGGAGAGAGAGAGAGAGTGACAGGGAGACAAAGACAAAGAGGGAGAGAGAGACAGAGAGAGAGATGGGGAGACACAGAGAGACAGACAGACAGACAGAGAGGCAGAGGGAGAGAGAGAGAGCGAGATAGACAGAGAGACAGAGAGAGAGACAGGGAGAGGGAGAGAGACAGAGAGACAGAGGCAGAGAGAGAGAGTCAGAGAGTGACAGGGAGACAGAGTGAAAGAAAGAGAAACAGAGTGACAGACAGAGAGACAGAGAGAGAGAGACAGAGAGAGAGACAGCGAGAGAGAGAGGCAGCGACAGAGAGTGACAGAGAGGGAGAGAGACA
The DNA here is from genome assembly GCF_965287045.1 of Carcharhinus amblyrhynchos. Lineage (NCBI taxonomy): Eukaryota > Metazoa > Chordata > Chondrichthyes > Carcharhiniformes > Carcharhinidae > Carcharhinus > Carcharhinus amblyrhynchos. The sequence goes on from NW_027649866.1 coordinate 291,031, forward strand.
GAGAGACAGAGAGAGAGAGAGACAGAGAGAGAGAAACAGAGAGAGAGAGACAGAGAGTGAGACATAGAGAGAAACAGAGAGTGAGACAGAGAGAGAGAGAGCGAGAGAGAGGGAGAGAAAGAGAGACACAGGCAGAAAAACAGAGAGGCAGAGGGAGAGAGAGAGAGATACAGAGAGGGAGAGACAGACAGGCAGAGGCAGAGGGAGAGACAGAGAGAGAGAGAGAGAGACAGAGATAGAGACAGAGAGAGAGACAGAGAGAGAGACAGACAGACAGACAGAGAGAGAGACAGACAGACAGAGAGAGAGACAGAGACAAGGAGAGATAGAGTGTGACAGAGAGACAGAGACAGAGAGATGAAGAGGCAGAGAGAGAGAGATGAGGGAGAGATTAACAGAGAGAGAGAGACAGAGGAGAACAGAGTGACAGAGAGAGACAGAGAGACAGAGGGAAAGACAGACTGAGAGAGAGAGACATAGAGAAAGAGAGAGAGAGACTGTGCGAGAGAGAGAGAGAGGGACAGCGAGAGAGAGAGAGAGACAGTGGCAGAGAGAGAGTGAGAGAGAGAGTGAGAGAGAGAGACAGCGACAGTGGGAGAGAGAAACAGCGGGAGAGGGAGAGAGAGAGAAAAACAGAATGACAGAGAGAGAGAGACAGAGGGAAAGTCAAAATGAGAGAGAGAGTGACAGAGAGAGGGGCAGACTGAGAGAGAGAGACAGAGAGAGAGAGAGAGACTGAGAGAGAGTAAGAGACAGAGAGAGAGAGGGACAGAGGGAAATAGAGTGCGAGAGACAGAGGGAGAGAGTCAGAGAGCGTGAGGGAGAGAGGCAGAGACCGAGACAACGAGTGAGAGAGAGACAGAAAGAGAGGCAGAGAGAGAGAGAAGACAGAGAGAGAGAGAGAGAGAGAAGACAGAGAGAGAGAGACAGAGAGATAGAGAGGGAATAACAGAGAGAGCGAGAGAGATACAGAGAGACTGAGAGACAGAGAGACAGAGGGAGAGAGTGAGACAGAGAGAGAGAGAGAGACAGAGAGGGAGAGTGACAGAGAGAGAGACAGAGAGAGAGGGAGACAGTGAGACAGAGAGAGAGGAACGCAGAGCGAGGGAGAGATAGACAGACAGAGAGGCAGAGGGAGAGAGAGACAGAGAGACAGAGGGAGAGAGAGACAGAGGCAGCGACAGAGAGCGACAGAGTGAGAGTCAGAGAGTGTCAGGGAGACAATGTGAGAGAGACAGAAACAGAGACAGATAGAGAGAGAGAGAGAAACAGAGTGACAGACAGTGAGAGAGAGAGAGACAAAGAGAGAGAGACAGAGAGATAAAGACAGTATGAGAGAGAGATAGACAGGGAGTGAGTGAGAGAGAGAGACAGAGAGGGAGAGAGACAGAGACAGAGAGAGAGTCAGAGAGAGAGACAAGGAGAGAGAGAGAGTGACAACGAGACAGAGACAGAGAGGGATTAAGACAG